>NC_053165.1:154450034-154690788 GCF_016835505.1 Polypterus senegalus
CCGGCTTACATATCATTGCACCAATCATGACACTCATTGAGTGTTTGGGGGGCCTCCTTGGTTTTCTTTCCATGAGGACACACTATTGGCGCTTTTCCACTGCATAGTACGGCACGACACGGTTCAGTTCAGCTCACTTTTGGGGGGTTTTCCACTGGGAACAGTACCTGGTACCTGGTCCTTTTTTTAGTACCACCTCAGCCGAGGTTCCAAGCGCCGAACCGTTACCAAAAGCGTGGCGTGTAAACTCTGCGGGTCACTGATTGGCCGGAGAAAATCGTCATTACTGCGTCACTGAACTTGCGACACGAGACACAACAGACCCGCTAGATTTTTAGCACAGCCAGCGAAGGTTCGGACGCACCATTTTGTTTTAACCAAAAATGGCTGTTTCGTGGTCAATTGAGGGAGTACAGACGTTCCTCTTGTTGGTAGCCGAGGAGCGGATCCAGCGAGAGCTGGATGGGGCGACGCGGAATGAAAAAGTTTTCAGGAGGTCGCTAAGCTCTTGGGCGCACACGGCTACCATCGGACTTACAAACAGTGTAGGGACAAGTTAAAAAAAATGAAGAGCGAGCAGTAGAGGCGGCACAACTATAACGACACGTGAATAATAATCCCGCCCACTCTAAAGCGGTAATAAACTGCAGTCGACACGCAAACCGAGCCGAACTGAGCCGAACCAAGGTGAGCTGTACTGAACCGTGCTGTGCCGTACTATGCAGTGGAAAAGCGCCAAAAGGCATTCCCGGGTCCAGCTCCTGCCACGTCATCTGAATGAGTCACATTCGGACGGTAGTTGGTGACACTCAACAAGAGGAGCGGAAGCACAGAAAGAAGATTCACTTGTTTATGTTGTGGTTTGGTTGCTTTTGCACGTGCAGTGATTTAATTGTGCAAATAAAATCCTTTACTTGATTCCGGGACTGTGTCGGGGACTATTGTGTCTGAGGTTTGGGGAGTTCAGTGGCACCCCCTTGTGGTCACAGGATATAAAAGCATTCTGATGGTCAGTGACAGTGCTTAGATAGACGGTGGCATTCAAACAGTGGCAAGAAATTGTGTCCCACACCAGGAGACCATCTCCACGAGCATCACAAGGCCCAAGTCTGACCTTTTATCTGCATGCCACAGCACAAATTGAGAAGGGCATAAAAGTAAAGTGTAAAAGCAACTTAACTTCTATAGAAATGCATGAAGGATGGCTCGGTGACACTTTATGCTACAATGACGTAAAGTGTCCTCAGCTGCACTAAAAACAACGTCACGGTGGCATCATCTGAAGATTAGCGTTCCTCTGACATTAGCATGACATCAATGACATGTTAATAATGCGTCTTAGCCGATATGTCAGACTTTAGGGCCAGCACGTTTGCTACTTGTACCTAGCCGGCCATTTTAAGTGTCACCTACTGCTACTGAAGTCATGAACCAACGCAGCGTTGAGAAGTTCTCACCTCTTATAAATAAAGCTGATATTTCTGCACGTTGTGCTGCGTCCTCCTCCAGCGCTGACTTTTTCTTTCTCTTAATTCTTGCTTCTTTTCAGGTTGACCTTTTGGTGGTCAAATGCACTGAGCAGCTTAAGAAAATGGATGGGCGAATGGAGAGTTTCAATGGTTGTACCATTTGGTGGAAGTGGTCGTCTCCTTTTCTTTTAAGAATGGATACCAGCATGCGTAGCAGGGGTTATACCACTTGGTGGAGGGGCCACTGCGGTGGGCTGGCGCCCTGCCTGGGGTTTGTTTCCTGCCTTGTGCCCTGTGTTGGCTGGGATTGGCTCCTGCAGACCCCCGTGACCCTGTAGTTAGGATATAGTGGGTTGGATAATGGATGGATGGATGGTAGGGCTAACTTTTAGTGGATTTACTAAATGCGTGTTCATTTATTGATGAGAATTTTGAAAGGGTGTGCAGGGCAGCTCAACCAGCCCAGAATCCATCACCGGCCCACTGGTAAATGACCCGGTGCTCCTGAGGCCACTCCGTCCCTGCTGCTGAGGCCTCTTCTCTCACTCATTATATAGCCAAGGGGCGGTCTCAGCAATGGTGATGTCATTTTGGCCCCGCCTCCCTGGGAACCACCCACTAAGAACAAGGAACATTAAAGCATTTCTGAAGGTAGTGAAGACAACGCTACATTACACAGAACGACTACTTAATACATAAATAGAACAAAATGAACAGATAAAGAAAATTATGGAAACTAAATGTAGATTGTAAGTGTCACAGAGGACAGATGGGCATCCCGGCTGGACGACGGCATGAAGTGTCAGGGGATGGACCAGGAGAAGGCCAGGAGCATATACAGTATATTAGGTGGCAGTGGTCCAGCTTGGACACCCACAGGGGTTCATGGGAACTGGATTCCGGAAATGTAGACCTGTTGGGGTCCCAGGATGCTGCAAGAGGGCACTGTTGGGGGGGGACTGCCCTGGTTGCCAAACAACCTGGAAGTACTCCCCACAAGTCCAGTATAAAGGAGCCCACTGCCTTACCTCGGGGGAGTCAGAATCGGGAGGCAGCGGGCAACACTCAACTGGAAGTGCACGGAGAGGAAAGAGTCTCACTGTTCCTACGGTTATTGGCTGTTAAAGATGCATGGAGGGTTAAAAAAAATCTATTATTTGAGCCCGTGACTGAGTTGGGTATTTTTGGGTCTCGGGTTTGGGGCTCAGTGGTGCCCCTGACTAGTTACAACATATAAAACAGGGAAGAAACACCCCATGTGGCACACATGCCAGGCTCAGGCTGTTCTGTGATGCCCCTCCAGCCTCATCACACACAATGGTGGCACAGTTTAACAAAATCATTTTACGGCTAACATTCTATCTGCCAAGCTGTATGCCCAGCACACCATGTTATAGAATTTTCATGCTTTGCTCGATATCCATTGGTAAAAAGTAAAAGCAATTAAAGGCCTGGCAGCAAATGCCAAAAAGGCTGAGTGCTGGAAGCTGGAACTTCCCTTTTATTTTTGCTCTGTGGTGATCTAATGGCACCAAATGGCAGACCTTGTGGACAAAAGTGAATATAATTAAGCAAAGAATGTTTTATGCCTGCGGTAATTACCCATTTTTGAAGCTTTTGCTTAAATAAATTGCATCAGTGGTGAGCATTCTGCCAGGCACAAGATGGCTAGCCGGGTCTTCATCGTGCAGGTCTACAAGCTGAAGGATTACAATGGGGTATGCTGATATGAAACAAAAGTGAGCCCCGCCAAGTAGCGTGTCAAGTTGAAACTGCAAGTTGAGAACATGCCAGCACTGACACAGTGCCCGGAGCTGCCAGTTTTGTGGCGGCTGGCACCATCTAAAGAAAGTAAGTCAGCATGAGTAAACAGACTGTGGCTGAGCCGTTGTGTAACTGACGAGCTCTAATGGCGGTCTGCTGGCTGGCAGGTGTGCCAAGTTGGGCTACTGCTGCCCTCACTGGTTTGACAAGGTACTGCAAGCAGCAATGGTACTATAAGGAGGGCAATACCCAGTTTAAAACAGGTTTAAAAATGTAATTATATATTTAACACGATAATTCACAATTATGATGCGTAATTGAAATAAGACGTTTCATGACGAAATCACAAGTGCATGGGAATTGTGCAACAATTGTAAATGAGAATCATTAGACTGATTATCGGGTAGTGAGTTGCTTGCAAATCAGATAAACAAGAATCATTAGGCTGAACTTGACAGTGAATTAAATGATCAAGAATCATTAGACTGATTCTCAGATAGTGATTTATTAGTGAATCAAATGAACGAGAATCGTTTAGCCGGTTCATGGGTATTAACTCTTTTGCGAATCAAGTGAACGACAATCGTTAGACTGATTCTTGCGTAGTAAGTTGTTTAAGTGAATGACAATCGTTAGACTGATTCTTGCGTACTAAGTTGTTTACGAATCAAATGAATGAGAATTGTTGGGCCAGTTCTTGGGTATGAACTCTTTTATGAATTAAATGATCGAGAATCATTACACTGATTCTCAGATAGTTATGCATTAGTGAATCAAATGAACGAGAATCGCTTAGCTGGTTCATGGGTATTAACTCTTTTAAGAATCAAGTGAACGACAATCGTTAGACTGATTCTTGCACAGTAAGTTGTTTACTAATCAAATGAATGAGAATTGTTGGGTAAGTTCTTGGGTATCAACTCTTTTATGAATTAAATGATTGAGAATCATTAGACTGATTCTCAGTTAGTGATTCATTAGCAAATCAAATGAATGATAAACGTTAGGCCGGTTCTTGGGGATTATCTCTTTCATGAATCAAGTGAACAAGAATTGCTAGGCCAGTTTTTGGGGTATTAACACTTATGAATCAAGTAAACGAGAATTGCTAGGCTGATTCTCAGATAGTGATTCATTAGCAAATCAAATGAACGAGAATTGTTAGGCCGGTTCTTGGGTATTAACTCATTTAAGAATCAAGTGAATGACAATCATTACACTGATTCTTGCGTAGTAAGTTGTTTAAGTGAATGACAATCGTTAGACTGATTCTTGTGTGGTAAGTTGTTTACGAATCGAATGAACGAGAATTGTTGGGCCAGTTCTTGGGTATGAACTCTTTTATGAATTAAATGATCGAGAATCATTGGACTGATTCTCAGTTAGTGATTCATTAGCAAATCAAATGAATGATAAACGCTTAGCTGGTTCATGGGTATTAACTCTTTTACGAATCAAGTGAACGAGAATTGTTAGGCTGGCTTTTGATTATTAACACTTAGGAATCAAGTAAACGTGGATTGTTAGGCTGATTCTCGAGTAGTGATTAATTAGCGAATCAAATAAACGAGAATCATTAGGCTGGTTCGTAGGTATTAATTATTTTATGAATCAAATAAATAAGAATCATTAGGCTGTTTCTTGGGTAGTAACTCAGCTATGAATCAAATGAACGAGAATCGCTTAGCTGGTTCATGGGTATTAACTCTTTTACGAATCAAGTGAACGACAATCGTTAGACTGATTCTTGCACAGTAAGTTGTTTACGAATCAAATGAATGAGAATTGTTGGGCCATTTCTTGGGTATCAACTCTTTTATGAATTAAATGATCGAGAATCATTAGACTGATTCTCAGATAGTTATTCATTAGTGAATCAAATGAACGAGAATCGCTTAGCTGGTTTATGGGTATTAACTCTTTTATGAATCAAGTAAACGAGAATTGTTAGGCCAGTTTTTGGGGTATGAACACTTACGAATCAAGTAAACGAGAATTGCTAGGCTGATTCTGAGTAGTGATTCATTAGCAAATCAAATGAATGAGAATTGTTGGGCCAGTTCTTGGGTATTAACTCTTTTCTGAATTAAATGATCGAGAATCATTAGACTGATTCTCAGTTAGTGATTCATTAATAAATCAAATGAATGATAAACGTTAGGCCATTTCTTGGGTATTATCTCTTTCATGAATCAAGTGAACCAAAGTTGCTAGGCTGATTCTGAGTAGTGATTCATTAGCAAATCAAATGATCGAGAATCATTTAGTCAGTTCATGGGTATTAACCCTTTTAAGAATCAAGTGAACGAGAATCGTTAGGCCGGCTTTTGGTTATTAACACTTAGGAATCAAGTAAACGTGGATTGTTAGGCTGATTCTCGAGTAGTGATTCATTAGCGAATCAAATGAACGAGAATCATTAGGCTGGTTCGTAGGTATTAATTATTTTATGAATCAAATAAATAAGAATCATTAGGCTGTTTCTTGGGTAGTAACTCTATGAATTCGTATGAATCAAATGATCGAGAATCATTTGAGCTCTTTTACGAATCAAGTGAATGAGAATCGTTAAGACTGATTCTCGGGGAGTGAGTCATTCGCGTATCAAATGAATGAGAATCATTAGACTGATTTCCTGAGTAGTGACTCGTTCACAGATCAAATGATCGAGAATCGTTAAGCCGGTACTTGGGTAGTAACTCGTTATTGAAATAAAATGAACGGGAATCGTTAGACTGGTTCCTTGGGTAGTGACTTGTTTGAGAATCAAATAAGTTGAGACTCATGATTCAGGTGGTCCTTGCGCATGCACTTGAAACATCTACTGCCAAAAACGAAAGACGCCGATGACATCACACATACAGGACGCGCATGCGCTGTAGCACCCCCATTATTAAGCTCCACTGAATCGATTTCTTTTGTACTCGCCAATCGGTTCATAGGATTCGCTGAAAAGAATCGTTCAAAAACAACAATTCTTTTGTGAATCGCCCATCACTTCTATTGAGTCCGAGTACAGTACTGTTTAAACAAATGCAGCCCCCCATCCCAAAAAATTTGAATGGGTACTGCCTAAATGGTAGAGTTGGCCCTGGCAGGCTATCAACCCAAGCCCTCTGAGTCAGAAGTGAACACTCATCCTGTTCCACTAAAGGGGATTTCCATTGCTGAGCCAAGGAAGCAGACATCTTGTGTTGCACTGCCGTGATGGGGGGCATCAAACGACACAAGACAGGTTCGCTATCTCACGTCCTTACTCCCCCTTCTCTTCACCGATGCACCTGACTACATTTCTTTGATATCTGGGCACAAACTAGAGATCTCAGAAGATCTCACATGGAAACAGAGATGACCTGCAAACACCTTATAGAAAGCACCCCAGGTTGGGACCTCGTGGACACCCCACATCTACCCTTTGTGTTTCCTTCTCCCTTTTCTTTCCAATATTGAAAAATTTAGTCCTTCCTTCCCTGATTCCTTCCTTCCTTTGTTCTAACCAGCCTGGTCAAGTAAGGAGAAAGCCATCACTCAGCCATGGAGCTGGGACCTCAGTAGACAATGAGGGGGCAGAAAAATGTTTGCTTTTCTCCAGCCGATAGAATCAACCCTCCCAGTTTCGGTTTTCCCAATTAAACATTCATACGTGGCGGTTTTGCTGTACAGACGCTTTTGACTTTGCTGTCGGCCCAGACGAGAGATGCCAGATCAAAGCGTTTGATTGCAGCAGTGGAAGCGTGTATCCCCTGGGCTCTCATTAGCGAGTACTCTGACATGCAGGCCGCCGTTTCCCAGCAGCGTCACCTCGTCCCGCCCGGCACTCGCTGCAATCCTGAGTGCTGAATTTCTCTTTCTTTTTATTATAGCTGGAGGCGCTTTATTTTTTTCTCACCAGGGAAATTCTTGGCATTTTTTGCGTTTCCATATCAAAGTGAATGAAGTGTTTTCTTTTGCAATTCTTTAAGAGAGCAACAGCTGTCTGTTCGATTTGTCTGTGATAAACTTGCAAGGAAGAAAAACAAGTCGTTCAAATTGAAACATCTTCTGTCATGGTGGGGGAGACGGGGCTCAACTCGGTGGGGTTCTGCCGACTACGCTAGGCGGCCAGAGTAATGGATCTGCCAGACAGGTAGTGGTACTGTGAACAGGTGAACCCGGGTGGGAGATAGTACTCCTAATTAACAAGTCCGAGACGGGAGAATGTGGGAGTCGAAAATGAAAATATGTCAAAATGTAAGACGGGAGTCCTAACGGCTACACTAAATGGCAGCAATTTGAACGAAGAATGCAAATCAGGAGAAGGGAAAACGGCAAATAAATTGGCCAAGGACAAAACCAGGAGATTAAGAATCAAGAAAAACAAACTCAGGAGGTGAAACCAAAAATCGTAATCAGCAGGGCACTCCAAGACAGTCAGAAACCAACAAAGGCAGACAAACCGAGTCAAGGGTTGTGATCGAAAAGGACAGAGAAACAGCCATTGTTGACATATTTCGAGAGCAGCAGTAGGTCGCCATGGCTAATGTCAATGTTGTCTGTGTTCCCCCTAAAATTTACTTCACACCCGGGTCTTTCCCTTCATCATCTTTCTACCGCGTAAGCGGCCTCTGCAATTTGCTTTACGCACAGTAGATGTAGCCATTGTTCTTTTCCTCTCAGCCTTCGCCATCCGTGTGCCTATGCAGTATCATGGTTAGGTTTTGCGGGAATTCATTTGGAATTTTTCTACCTCTTTGAATGCGATTTTTTAGGTCCTTCATTCGCCGCCATTTTGAGACCCATCTTTGGCACCATTTTTTGAGTTGCTAGGGATGTGGCTTCTAGGGTCATGACTTGCAGGTAATCGGCATGATAGGATAAAAGGTTGGCTGGAGGTTCCTTTCATCATCTGATCTGCAGGTCCAAACCTCCTAAATTAATTTTAAAACATTACAATGAAAAGAAACCTTTTATTAATGTGCTCCTTGTGAGTTTTGCTCAGTTTGCCTGTTTACTCAACTTTGATTCGTGTCTCTCGTTAGGATTTGGTGGCTACGTTTAATCTGTTTTGGTTTCATTTTTTTATGTGCTTCTCCTGGTTTCGCTCAGTAAATAAATCACCTGTACTTTTCTTGGCAGGACAGATCTGCTATTCTTTGTTCTTTTGTGGGTGGAGCCTGAGGAGGCGGGGCCACCTCTGGCTATATAAGTGAGCTGAGAAGGCTCAGGAACAGGAGGTCATTCGTTTTCTCTACCGCTTTGTAAATACTGCAGATATTCTTGGATCCTCTGGTTTTTGATTACTTTCTACTCGTGGTTTTTTTTTTATGCCTTCACTTAGAACTGCCTATAAGGTAACTTCTTTCTTAACTCTTTTTAAATTTTATATTTTGTTACATAAACCCTTTATGTATAAAGATCCTTTGTTTGCCCCTTTACTATTGTGCCGCCTGGTTTCGCTTGGTTTTACCACTTTGTTCATTTTTTCGACTTCAGTTCTTGTCACTCGTTACGATTCGGTAGCTAGGTTTATTTTTATCTGTTCTGGTTAGTGCTGGGCGGTATGACCAAAACTCTATATCACGGTATTTTTCGAAATGATACCGGTTTCACGGTATTCGACCGTATTTTCTTCCCATGATGAGTGGATGTTAACCAAATTTTCCACTGCAATTACTGCAGTCGACTGGCTAAGAATAACCTGCTCCACTATCATGAGAATTATACATTGTACAAAAAAACATTTTAATGTGCACACAGATTAATACAGGTTTGCATGGCTCCATAAAGTTATAGTTTTCAAGGGGGGCCACTAATTAAGAGAAGGAATCTCATTGCATGACAGAACCTTTTTATTGAACAAATTTTTCAAACAACTTAAACTATAATTTTGCCGACATATTTTCAACCATCCCAAGAGGCCTTTAGACTTAGTCAAATATCCAGAGGTGCTTGTCAAAAGTTACATTGCACTGAAGATGTCTTAGAAAAGGAATAAATAGTAAATATTTTCTGTAAACCAACTCCACTTTCTGTTAATGTTAACAATCTCTGTCCACTGACACATTAGTTATATGGATTGTAATGGTGTTGGTTATCTCGATCCACCGCTTGCTTTTCTTGTCGTAGGCAGTACTTCTAGCAAACGTGTCTACAAGTGACGTCTGCCTCGAGTGTCCTCTCGCCTTTTCAGTTTTACCGGAGGACGTGGAGGTGCCAATCTTAGTTACTCCAAAGCATGTGTGCGGCTAAGGTGGTGCAGCAAACTGCTCTGTTGCTGCCTCCAGCGACGACTTTAGCTCGACAGCTTTTGCAGTAAATAGTTGTTTGGTCCACCAAAGTATCTCCAGACAACAGACACGACTCCTGTGTCATCACGTTCAACTTTATCGTCTGCTACAGCTTCAGTTTCGGAATGTTCTCCGTCCATTTTCACCACTCAGTACCTCCACTAATGCATGTACAGGGTGGTCCTGATAGATAGATAGATAGATTGATAGATAGATTGATAGATAGATAGATAGATAGATAGATAGATAGATAGATAGATAGATAGATAGATATGAAAGGCACTGTATAACAGATAGATAGATAGATAGATAGATAGATAGATATGAAAGGCACTATATAATAGATAGATAGATAGATAGATAGATAGAAAGATAGATAGATAGATAGATAGATAGATAGATAGATAGATATGAAAGGCACTATATAATAGATAGATAGATAGATAGATAGATAGATAGATAGATAGATAGATAGATAGATAGATAGATAGATAGATAGATAGATAGATAGATAGATAGGAAAGGCACTATATGATAGATAGATAGATGAAAGGCACCATATGACAGATCACAAGCCAAACCCCACAGACCCCGATATGACAGACATGTAGATGTGTAGACACATTTGAAGACACTATAAAATACACAGATAGACTCCGCACTGTCCGTCTCCTCCACGCTTTGTGATGCGAGTTTTGAACTGCAGACCTCATTGATGCTGAGGAGACTGACCTCATGTGAAATATCAAATGCTGCCATTGTTATCTGGGGTTGTTTATCTCTGAAAGATGATATGATTTCATGAGCTCAGAGTCTTTCTTCGATCAATAACACGTCTAGTCAATAAGTGTGCTCTCCATTTCAGTCACAGAAAATGAGATAACTTCTTCTAGCATTGCAGATTTCTGAACAACGCTCTCTTTTGACTGCCTTTTAAAATGGAGTCTTTTATTTTCCTTCTGCTGTCACAGAGCATTACCAGTCTGTTCCAGTTTTTTCAGAAGCCGCCTCAGCTTCCTATCTCACTTGTGAATGAAGTCTTTCAGTGTTGCTGTTTCCTTTTTATCTCTAGGTCATTTATAAGGCCACTGACTTGCAGCTATGGACCTGAATTATCATTTTATGCTTCTTTTGAAGCATCACGAAGCAATCAACGGGAATTCTGGATATCTGAGCAGTCCAGATGTCTGGCAATAAGAAGGAACAACACTTAGGGGTTCCTCCCTGTATGGATAGCACGTTGAGTACTGAGAAAAGTGCTATATAAATGTAATGAATTATTATTATTATTATTATTATTATTATTATTATTATTATTATTAAGTGGAACACCAAATCTGAACTCTGGAAGAGACTGCTGGCAGCTCAACCCGGCCGGGTCTCCCCCTGAGATGGAAGGATGAGGGAAGGCAGCTTTTCTAGGACACTACATCCCCAAGACACTAGATGACAGCTTCCCTGGACTGCAGCGGTGCCCGTGGGAAATGGAGTTCAGTAACACAGCCCTGCTGGGTTCCGTGGATGCCGCTGAAGGAAGATGGTGGGAGATGAAGTTCTCACCTAGCTGGGAAATACTAGTGGATCACAAGGATAGAAACTCCAAAGTACTTCTGGGCTTATTAAAAACCTGAATTCTCTGTCTGACCTGGAAGTGCTGGCAGGTCACATCAGGCCCACCGCCGGGGGGGACAAACAGGGACCTAACGGAAGGGGGCCCCTTCATGCCTTAATTTTGTTTGTATACATTGTGGAGCCCGGCCGGGACGCCCAGGAGGACCGGAGGAGGGCGTGTGCCTCCTCCAGACCGCGAGGGGGCGTCTGCCCTGGTTATGTTGGGGGCCTCGGGTGAAGGGCTTGGAAGCCCAGCCCTGTAGGGACCCGTGGCCACCGCCAGGCGGCGCCCCAGTGCCTGAATATCCCGGGAGCCCAGCCGGCAGGGGGGAAGACGACAGGGGACACCTGGACGGCTTCCGGGTGTGCAGCCGGCACTTCCACCACACTGGGGCGTGGCTAAAGAGGAATGCCGGGAAGCAGCTGGAGCCCATCCGGGTTCCTATTTAAGGGGCCGCCTCCGCCAGTCAGCGGCGGATGTCGGGTGGAAGAGGATGGAGCTGAGAGAGAGGACTGGAGGCGGCCAGGAGAAAGAGGCACAGAGACTGTGAGGCCTGGACATTGGGGGGAACGGTGCTGGAGGCACTGGGGTTTGTGGTGCACGTTATTTGTAAATAATATTTGTAAATAAACAGTGTGTGGTCAACTTAAGATGTCCGTCTGCCTGTGTCCGGGTCCTAGTCCACAACATATTTGAAGGTTTTGGCATGTGGGGACCCGGAGGAAGGCAGAGGGGCCCACACATACCCAGTTGTCTGGGGCCCATATATTTCTGGCGGTGGGCCTGGTCACATGGACGGAAGTTAAGAACGATATAACAGACTGCAGAACACCTAGCAGGCGAGTCAGAGTCGGGTGGAGGTGGACAACGCTTACTGGGGGGTGTGGAGGACAGAATAGCGAGAGAGAGAAGATTTGTGTGTTGCGGTATTTTGATTACTTGCCTGTTTATTTGTGGCTGTGCTGCTCAGGGCCAGCGTATAAGAAGAAAAAAGAATTCAAATACTTCTTGGTGCTTTTACCCTGTGCCCTGCATGTCTTTCTGTTGGGTTTAAAGGGGCAACAGTGACCCCTAGCTTTCACAACCCTTAAAACACAATATAACACAACTGCTGGGAGAGGTGTTGGTGAGGCCACCAGGGGGCGCTTGCCCCGTGGTCTGCCTCAGTGCAGTGATGGGGACGTTGTGCTGTAAAAACAGTGAAATCCTTCAGATGAGATGGAAAACTGACATCCTGACTCATAAAAGAGCTCTGTGTATTTTTTCTTTGGGCGTTTTCTAATGTCCTGGTCATTCTGGCCCCTGAATCGTCCCCTGTCCCGTATCTGCCATCTCTGTGACCCCTTTGCCACCTAGCAGCTGGTGTGTGGTGAGTGTACTTTGGTGGTTGAAGTCGCTCAACGCTGTCTGTAATGCACTTTGAGGAGGTTAGTAAAGCACAATAAGTAGTTTATTTTAGGCTAACGGGTCCCTTTTGGCTATGAAATCCCACATTGTATCCCAACTTCAATCTTTGATTCACATCCCGAGCTTCATTGATTGATTGTCTTCACAGTTTCAGTGTTTGGCTGTTTATTTCGACTGCGCAGCTTCTTCAGTTCTGTAGTGACTGGGGGTTTCTTCTGAAGCAAACACAAGGTGAGGCCTCCACAAGTAGCTGGGGGCGCAGGTCAGAATCCTAACTGGGTTACCCAGCTGATGACCACCTCAATGCAGCCATTCTTCAATACTCTGTGCAGGATTTGGCTTAACAGGCCCTAAACAGGGAGAGCTGGAAAAATAACAGAAATGTTCCTGCAAACTTGTAAGAGCCCCACAAGGGGAGGAATGACTGTAAACCCTTGGCTTGTATAGATAGGGCAAGCAATTTTTACAAATAAAGATCTATATGTAAAATATATCGGTTACAAAGAAAAAACGCAAAGAGCAAAAAAAAAAAAACACAATCTACAGTAAGCGAGTCCCAAGATGTGAATCAAAATTTGAAGTCACTACACAATAATTTTGCATACCCAGAAAATCTACAGAATAACACTAAACATAAAGAGGACAACTTGCCAATGCCAAGTGCATACAATGTACCACAAAGGACTGCATTTCCCATGAGCCTTTATAGGGATGGGGCGGCCCCACAATAATGATAAGACAGGTGGCTCCACCTCTTGGGGGGAACCACCCAACAAAACACAAGGGACACAGACAGAAACAAAATAGGAATCAAAACTGACAAAAATGGAGAATTCTACAGAAAATTTACATAAATAAGAAAATACACGTAAATGATAATAATTAAATGATAAAACGAACAAAAAAGACACAAAAAATGGAAACTATTTTGTTTCAGCAAGGGAACACCACCGGCTAGGGTGTATATGCCATTTTGGTTTCCTTTTGGTTCATTTTTGATTCTTTTGTTTATGTTCATACTAACTACGTTACCCATCAAAGACCACCACCAATGGCAGACGGACCCCCATTACCTGCAGTGAAAACATCACTTGTATTCTTGTGAATACTTTTTGTTTTTGAAGACAGTTCTCAGTAATCCTCCTATGTTGCTCCTTGCCCCGCACTTCCTGTCTCATTCATGTTTGACTGGGCAACCACAGTGAAACTGACCAATCAGATTGCTCTGATGGACTAGACACACACACACAGACCTTAGTGTGTAATTTGAGCACTTTGAGTAGTGAGAAAAGCGCTATATAAATACAAAGAATTATTAATTATACAGCAGACTGTGAGCCGTGCAGTTTCTGTGTATATACAGTATGTATTTATTGTTATGTTTCACTGCGGTGGGCTGGCGCCCTGCCCGGGGTTTGTTTCCTGCCTTGCGCCCTGTGTTGGCTGGGATTGGCTCCAGCAGACCCCCGTGACCCTGTAGTTAGGATATAGTGGTCTGGATAATGGATGGATGGATGTTATGTTTCATGTGTCTTGTGGGTGGTTCCCCAGGAGGCAGGGCCACCTACTTGTCACCACAGAGGACTGCCCTCAGCCTTTTTGACAGATTTCATTTATTAATTCTTTGGTGTATTTTTCTGGATTTTTATGCACTGCTTTAGGATTCCTTCTTTTATAAAATTCCTTATTTCCCATTTTTGTATTCTTCTGAGGGTTTTTGAAAAATAAAGCTTTCTATTAATAAAGATTCAACGTTTGCCCTCGTTTAACTAACCGAGGTTTGGCAATTTTTGACCCTCTAGTGGGCATTTCAAGGTATTTTTCGGACTTTTATGGTAGATAGATAGATAGATAGATAGGAAAGGCACTATATAATAGATAGATAGATAGATAGATAGATAGATAGATAGATAGATAGATAGATAGATAGATAGATAGATAGATAGATAGATAGATAGATATGAAAGGCACTATATAATAGATAGATAGATAGATAGATAGATAGATAGATAGATAGATGAAAGGCACTATATAATAGATAGATAGATAGATAGATAGATATGAAAGGCACTATATAATAGATAGATAGATAGATAGATAGATAGATAGATAGATAGATAGATAGATAGATATGAAAGGCACTATATAACAGATAGATAGATAGATAGATAGATAGATAGATATGAAAGGCACTATATAATAGATAGATAGATAGATAGATAGATAGATAGATAGATAGATAGATAGATAGATAGATAGATAGATAGATAGATAGGAAAGGCACTATATAATTGATAGATGGATAGATAGATAGATAGATAGATAGATAGATAGATAGATAGATAGATAGTGTGGTGTATGGCCAGCCGTTTATCCCGGCCAATACCCCCAAGCCGCAAGGTGGAGCTCTCCCTGCAACATGGAGGTGGCCAGAAGACCAGCAGGGCATCATAGACATTGGAGTCTGTATCCTCAGCCCTGCTGGATACCACTGGGGCCACTAGGAGACGCTGCAGGGAGGAATGATGCTTATTTACCCTACGCCCCGGAAGTACGTCCGAGTCACATGGACAAGGGGTATGACGTGCTTCCGGGGTGAAGAAAAGGACTTTTTATCTGACCCGGAAGTGATAAGGAATCACATGGACTGGGGATTGGAACATTTCGGGGTCAGGGACTATAAAAGGACTGTGACAGCTCCCAGATGGCGAGCTGAGCTGGGTGGAAGGGTGGCAACGCATCTGGGAGTGTGGAGGATTGATTTATTGTATTTGTGATTAATTTAATGAGTATATTGGAGAGGAGGGTGCTTTGTGCACTGTTGTGTTATTAAATAAAGTGAACATTTGGACTTTTACTTGGTGTCTGATGTTTGATCGGATGGTTCAAGGGAGCGATAGTGCCCCCTATCTGTCACGATAGATAGATAGTGTGGAGGATGGCCGGCCGTTTTTCCCGGTGCAGCATGGAGGTCCCCAGAAGACCAGCAGGGCATCATGGACAATGGAGTTTTTATGCACAGCCCTGCTGGATGCCATGGGGGCCACTAGGGGACGCTGCAGGGAGGAGTAATGGATATTTTCCCTATGCCCCGGAAGCACATGTGGACAAGAGGAATGATGTGCTTCTGGGGTGAAGAAAAGAACTTGTACCTGACCCGATATAAAAGGACTGTGGGAGCTCTCAGACAGCGAGCTGAGCTGGGTGGAAGGGTGGCAACACATCTGGGAGCTGGAGGATTGGTTTATTGTATTAGTTATTGTGATTTGTATGAGTATTGTGGAGGAGAGGGTGTTTTGTACACTGTGGCTGAAGAATAAAGTCAATCTGAGGACTTTTACCTGGTGTCTGGAGTCGTGGACAGGGGTTCAAGGGAGCGAGAGCGCCCCCTATCTACCACAATAGATAGATTTTTGTACTCTAGTAAATTCACAATCCCAACACCACAGATTCAGGTTTTTCTTACTTTAATACTCACTCTTAACATCCCCTCTCTTCCCCACATTTTTCTACTTCTCTGCTTTTCCTCAGTTTTCTTAGTTTTTATCTTTCTTATTTTTAGCACATTCGTAAGGGTAACGGGTCCTTATTGGCATTTTACTGAGTCATGTGGTTCTTTGCGGGACTCACAAATAACCATTTCATTCTAGCATGTGTTCTTTGGATATACAATTGGGTCTTTGAGCTTTGAAAACGTTCCTAAAATGTGGATGAAATGGAAATCTTTAATGTGTAATAGGCGACCTCGCAGGATATCAGCAGATTGAGCAAACCAGAATGGAGCCTGTGCTGTTGCAGGCGGTAAGAGTCCTTGTCAAATCAGGAATCCCCCTGGTATTTCACAGTCTCTGTTCATGGCTATTTAAGGGATCTGTTACGGATTGAAGCGGGGTGAGGGTGGACTCAAGGCGAGACCAAAAATAATTGGCGTGCTAACTGGGCAAAACCCCACAAAATGATAAACAACGTGTCAACAGAAAGGACTGCGCATGATGGCTCAAAATCGACCGACAGGTTGCCACTGTGCAGGACGCTTTGAGGCGCCTGTGTGACCCTCCTCATGGCTCGTCAGGTCTGAACCAAGGTGCCATCTTTTTAGGAGCGTCCCTCCTTCATCTCAGCCGGACCGGAAGGGGCGGGGCTTCTTTGGCTCTGCTCTCCTCAAGAGGCGGTTTCTTGAGGCTGTGAGGGGGAAAAAGGACGTAAGACTATTAGCAACAGCGCCCCCTCTCATCCCGGGGTGATACCACATATCTTAGGCGACCCTCTGATGCAAACGTGTTGGACAGGATAGGGTCCTGATATGGACCAACTTCATATGGTTGGTCATTTTGGAATCCTAAAATGGTACCCCTATGGCACTACTCTGAAGTACCACTCTGGCTGGCACCTTTCATTTTTTAATAGAGTGGAGGGACAATTCCTGTAAAAGTGCCCTTTCCTCTTGCTGGAAATTTCCCAATTCTCTTTCTCTTTCTGCCTGGAAGTCTTCCTTTCATAAACTGATCCTTTTGGAGCTGTCAGCGGCGAGGACCAACGGGGCGTCTGCCTCTTATATTGACAAATGGACGGATACGGTACAGCCGGTCCTGGCCACAGCCATAAACCTTAGCTCTTCTTCTTCTTAATGGGGTCAGGGCAGTGCTGTACCCCTAGCTTGCGGGTCCTTATTTGTTTTTTGATCGCTATCAGCCACTGGGGTCAGCTTGGTTTGTGTTATGGGGTGGCAGAGTAGGGGGTGGGCACCGGACATGGGGGTTACACCTGGTTGGACTTTCTGTCACAATGGCTTATTCTCCCTTTTAAAGTGTTTGTATTTCAGTAAAAAAAAGAAGTGATAAGGAATCACATGGACTGGGGATTGGAACATTTCGGGGTCAGGGACTATAAAAGGACTGTGACAGCTCCCAGATGGCGAGCTGAGCTGGGTGAAAGGGTGGCAACGCGCCTGGGAGTGTGGAGGATTGATTTATTGTATTTGTGATTAAAAAAAAGAAATTCTCAGTATGTCACAGAGCTTGAAACAGCAGGGAAGACATCCTAACCCCAATGTCTGATGATATTCAAAGTGGGATATCTGCCCCCCCTAATCTTATATCAGTATACTGTGGCACTAGAAACACCAAGGGGGACCCCCACAATGGGATGCCCCCCCCCCCCAACTCACTTAAGAAGTCTGCCTAAAACAAAGAGTACACGTATCCACTTCTGGCCCTGGTAAGCCCCTGTTTCTGCCCTCATTAAATAAGTAAAACTGATCATTTCAAAGTCACAGTCGAGGTTTGAGGGGTCAAATGGACAGCGATGGCTTCTCTGCGAATGCCACACCAAACAAACCTAGTTTATCGGATGGAAGGCAAATGGAGTAGGGTGAGACCCTGGAAGACCTCCGGAATTTTTGAAAAAACCAAAGCGGGAGCAATTCCTGGAATGTAAAATGGTGTCAAAATGTGGACTGCAGGGTCGCAGTGCCCAAAGCAGATGGGAGCAGCTGGCTGGCACAGGCCTGCTTTGTACAAGAAGAAAAAGACTTTAACTCTTATTTGACATCCCAGCTATCCGGGGGTCTTATCTTCTCCCTAGGGACTCTCCTTCTGGCCTCTTTCTCTCCTCAAAGGGTTTCCTCCCCCTAGTATTGCTTTACGCACCTGAAATCCTTGATTATATATTATTAATGGACGCCTGACCAAATAATTAACAAGCAGGGGGGCTTCAAGAGAATCCAGAGGGCTCATTACATGACACCAACGAGACCAGCGCATGGCAAACACTGCATCTGACACACAGTGACAATCCATCATGAAAACAGGTAAAGGGAATAGAAGAGAAGACAAGACAAAGCAAAGCAAGAGAACAGAAGAAAAGAGAAGGAAAATGACAGAAGATAAAACGAGAAGGCAAGACAAAGCAAGAGGAGAGAAGAGAAGAAACAAAAGAAAAGACAAGGAAAGAGAAGAGAAGAAAAAATGACAGGAGAAGAGAAGACATGACAACAGAAGAGAAGAGAAAACAAGACAGCAGAAGTCAAGACAAGACAATACAAAAGAAGACAAAAGAAAAGAAGACAAAACAGGATGGGAGAAGAAAAGAGAAGAGAAAACAAGACTTGAGAAGACAAGAAAACAGAAGACAAATAAATAAAAGACCAATAATTTACCAGTCACTCTGGTTTTGTGATAATCCTGTGACCAATGGCGCTACCTCCCTTGCTCTTCCTGTTTCTGCCACCGTGCACATGCCCAGTGTGGGTGATCAGCTACTTCTAATGTGTTTTCAGTCATTTTACTGTGGGCAGACATACTTTTGTAAATGATATGAAAACAATAGCGCCGATGGCAATCATTGTCTTTAAAAAATGACTTTTGAATCCTGCATACATGTGCCAAAGACAAACATTTTACTCAAGTTTTGAGATGATTCCCATGACCAGTGTCACTGCGGTCCCTTCAAGGATCACCAGTTTTGGGTAAACCTGGAAGTCAGATAGAAAAGGCATATATGATATGCAGTGGATCGAGACGGTGACTTTAAAATGAGCTCATCAAGAGCTTGGGGACACCGTTGGAAACTTGTTAAGGGTAAGTGTCACACAGATAGATAGATAGATAGATAGATAGATAGATAGATAGATAGATAGATAGATAGATAGAGTGAAAGGCACTATATGATAGATAGATAGATAGATAGATAGATAGATAGATAGATAGATAGACAGATAGATAGATAGATAGATAGATAGATAGATAGATAGATAGATAGATAGATAGATAGATATGAAGGGCACTACATGATAGATAGATAGATAGATAGATAGATAGATAGATAGATAGATAGGAAAGGCACTATATGATAGATAGATAGATAGATCGGTGGTCCTCTCGTGTCCTCAGTGTGGGGTCTGCACTAATGGCAATGTCGCCCCAAAGCCTTTTTGTGTGTGTGAGGGGGAGTCGCTGGTCTGCTTTTGAGTCTTTAAGTAGCCCAGAACTCCGCTCTTCACCAGGCTGGTCCTGACAGCCGGCGGTCCCACAACAGGATGCCTTTTGAAGACGAGGGTTACGATTAGGCCGATGTCAGCATTAGTGTGGAGTAATGAGAAGGTAAAACTGCCAACATACAGGAAAAAAAACAAAAAAAACAAAGCTGTATTGTAATCTGCTTACTTGCTGCTTTCACAGCACTCTGTTGGTCTTCAGACACGCAGGACTGAGCGACTGAAAGGGAGGCCATGGTGGGGCGAGAGTAAAGAGCAGGGAGGCACTGTGGTGTCTTGAGTGTCTTCAGAGCTCACAGGAAATGTAAAAACAAAAACATCCAAAGTGTGTGCCAGAGGGGGGCAACCGAGACGTCGTCATGAGAGCCACCTGTACAGGATGGCAGTTGAAAATGCAGGCTCTTTGTTTCTTTTCTTGCACCGCCCAGAACAAATCTCCCAAAATAAAGCCAGTGAGTCATAGCGACAGGTGTGAAGACCAAAGAAAAGCTGGAGATAAAAACAGACCAGCATCCATGAGTGGCTGCTGCAGCGTCAGAGCAGAGGCAGCGACGGGGTCACGCCTGTTCGTTTTCCCTGCACTGAGCAAACTGAGGCTTTCATACCTTAGACTTGCGGGTTTCCTGGTGTCATCACATGCAGCCGACAGATCCTCTTGCTGACTGCTGTCACCTGCGCTGCCTTTTCAGGTCACCACTTGCACCCTGGCACACTGTGATTGTCCCACTTGGAGGAACTGGTGGGATTGCCCCCTGCTGAATGAACACAAGAACATCATGTCAACTGTAATTCTTGTGTGTGTGTGTGTCTCTCAGTCTATTTTATTTTTAAAAACAACCTTTATTGAAAAATCACAATTTAAAAAAAAAAAGTAAAACAATTTCAACTGCAATTTCAAAGTCCCCAAAGACGTTCTCCCACTTCTGTTTCAGTCTCCTATTATTTATATTTTGCCACTCAGACCCCTCAACCCCCCCATTCCTATTAAAATCAAACCCCTCCCACTCTCTCCACCCTCCAATCACACTCATCCCAATCACTACTTATTGGCCCCGTTTTATAAGTAAAACTAAATAAACTAGGAAATCAGAACACAAACTGTTAACTTATTGCCCCTTGGATCTCACCCCTATTGACCTCACTTTTGTGGGTTTTCTATATAGCTAATTTTGCTTGTCCAAAAAGAAAATTAATTAAAATATCGATCACATCTATTGTATAGTGTCTTAACTATCTGGCTAACATATGCAAATCTATCTATCATATAGTGCCTTTCATATCTGTTATATTGTGTTTTATATAATATATTTATCTATAATATATCTATCTATTATATATTGTCTTGCATGTCTATCTATTTATTATATAGCACCTTTCACATCTCTCTATTACAGCCTTATCTATCTCTCTATTTATCATATAGTGCCTTGCACATCTATCTATTATATAGCACCATTTCTATATATTGTGACAAAACTGCTATACCAGTACTCAACCCGACACAGACAGATGCATGAGGCACACTGATAAAACAAATGTTTTATTTTTCTTTTCTTCGCCTGTGCGGAACACCTTCCCCGTTCCCACAGGCACAACACAGTCCCAATAAGCACAAGCCCACACAATTCATCTTCTCTTCCTCTTTCTCTTTTCTCCACCACTCCTCTCCAGTAAGCTTCATCCACTACCACCCGAGTCTGGCTCCCCGGAGTGGTGGCTGCTGACTTCT
This sequence comes from Polypterus senegalus, assembly GCF_016835505.1. Classification (NCBI taxonomy): domain Eukaryota; kingdom Metazoa; phylum Chordata; class Cladistia; order Polypteriformes; family Polypteridae; genus Polypterus; species Polypterus senegalus. The sequence continues at coordinate 154,471,276 of NC_053165.1, forward strand.
TTTATAGCCCACCCGGAAGTGCTCCAGGTGTTTGAGGATCTGTTTCCGGTTGCACCTCTGGCTGTGGCAGAAGAGCCTCCTACAAGTGCTCAGGAACAACTACAGCAGACCCTGGTGTCATCCCCGGATGTAGACCTGCGGGAATCCAAGGCACCCCTGCCACCTGGGGGTGGGGGTGCCACCTAGCATCCCAAGAGAGGTACTGTTCAGTCCCTGCTTGTTCCCCCAGACCATATAAAGAAGAGGCGTTCCAGCCGGGCAAGGGCCCCAGCCGTCTGCCACAGAATCCATTATATTGGGCCATAGACATCTATCTATCTATCTATCTATCTATCTATCTATCTATCTATCTATCTATCTATCTATCTATCTATCTATCTATCTATCTATCTATCTATCTATCTATACTGCCTTTCACATCTATCTATCTATTATATAGTGCCTTTCTTATCTATCTATCTATCTATCTATCTATCTATCTATCTATCTATCTATCTATCTATCTATCTATCTATTATATAGTGCCTATCTATCTATCTATCTATCTATTATATATCCTATCTATCTATCTATCTATCTATCTTGTCTTGCTGTTTCTCTGTGTGTCGATTGCTTTGGTCTGGAGTGGAAATGGCCTTTGTGCTAGCAGGAGAGTGAGTTGAGTTTAGCTTTTTCTTTTTTCCTTTTTTTTCTTTTATTTCTTTTTTCTAGTCATTTCTCTTAATTCTTTGCTGTGTTATTTATATATAGTCATTATTTTCAAGTTTATTTAGTGTTTTTTTTTAAAAGAAGTGGCTAGGATGGCTGTGTCCCGAGGGATACAGCCAGGCCTTTTGCCACATGGCTTCGAAAAACTTAGCAGAAGAAATGGCATCAAATTGATTGTTGATCCAGTAGTTTCAGTAGAGAAGTGTGTTACTGAAATTGGAAAAATAATTGGATGTAAAAACATTATTTCTGCTTCAAGAATGAATAAGGCTGTCGTGATATTTCTAAATGAAGAGGCCTTAGTTCACCAACTGGTTCAGGAAGGCCTAGTCATTAATGGAACCCTCATTTCTGTTTTGCCGCTTTCAACTCCTGCAAAGAGGATTATAATCTCTAATATTCCTCCTTTCTTGAAGAATGAACTGCTACGTACTGAATTGAGAAGGTATGGCGAGATTATTTCTGACATTACTATGATTCCTTTGGGGTGTAAACAGCCAGAATTAAAACATGTGGTCTCATTTAGGAGACAGGTTTTTATGCTCCTCAACAGAGGTTACAATGAGTTAGATGTTGCTCTGAAATTCAAAGTAGATGGATGTGATTATATTGTGTTTATATCTTCTGATTCAATGAAATGTTTTAAATGTGGCCGTGCAGGGCACAAAGCAGTTGACTGTAAAAGAGCTGATTGTAGTCATGCTATGGGTGGAAACACAAATGCAGTGAGCGAGTCAGATATAGAGGATGAGTCTGAAGACTCCGACTCCGATGCTGAAGATCAGCAGATTGTTGTCTGTGAGGTATCCACAGGTACTCTTAGCTCGACTGTAGGAAGTTCTGATAATCAGATACCCAGTTGTAGCTCCACAGTTGAAAGGAGTGAAATAAAGAAAGCTGAGACAAAAATGCCTGAAGTGGATGGATCGGCCGAGGCCGAGTTGAAGTCCTCTACTGTGAATATAAATCAGGATGAAGAAAAGGGCCAAGCTAAGACCGAGGTTATGCAGCCTGTCATTGAAACGACACCAACTGAGGTGGATGACATTGAAGGTCTGAATGCTGACGCTGCTACCTGTGAGCCATCTAAGGTGGATGAGCAGGCCGAGGCCAGTCCTGAGTCCACAGTCCACAGTGAAACTGCTTGCCCTCTCTTAAATGTCAAAGCTGTGGCAGAAACTGAACCAGGCACTAATTCAGGCAGTGCAGTTAGGGAAGAAAAAGCTGGAATTGTTGAGGAAATGAATGTGAAGAAGAATGGACGACACTCCCCAGAAAGAGGAAAGAAACCTCAGACGGTGGAGTAGGAGCCAAGAGAAGTAACAAAATGAACCTGACAGAGGGGGCTGACGTGTCTTTAAAGAATCGTTTCTAAGTACCAGAGAGGTGACAATTAGCCCAGAGTGTGAGGGGAGTCAGCAGGGTGGTGAGGACAGTGACTCTTGTATGTCAAGTGACAATTTAACTGGCACTCTTGGAAAACGAGTACAGCACTGAAAGCATTCTGAGCTTTCTGGATTTTCTTGAAGGCAAAAGGAAGGTGAATGTTGTAGAACATTTTCCTGACCTGGAACTTTTGGTTTCAGCCAAGCGAGTTATGCAATGCTGTTCCTTTGGGAATGGAAAGAAAAGAGTTTAATCGTTAAAGAATGTTATCAGTAAAGTTAGAAAGTCTCTCACCTCCAGCACATAATGGCTCCACACCAGCTCCTCTCTTTTCATTAGTTAAAGTTCTTCTTGTCATTGCTGCTCCGTTTCTTTTCTTTCTAATGCCTGTTTTCTCTTTGGGCTCTTTGAGCGTTAACGGCTGCAGAGACTCCTTAAAGAGAGCCGTACTTTTTCAATATTTGGAACAGAAAAAACTAGATGTTACTTTTCTTCAAGAAACTCATACTGACCCAATGAATGAGTCGGAGTGGCAGAGGGACTGGAGTGGGACATCGATTCTGAGCCACGGCTCCAGTGCCAGCGCAGGGGTGGCAGTGCTCTTCAGTAAGGCGTTTCTCCCGGAGTCCATTGACTGTTTTGAGCAAATTAAAGGTCGTCTCATGAAGGTCGTTATGCGTATTCAGGGAAAAACATTATTTTCTTAAATGTCTACGCTCCAAATGAAGGCAAAGAGAGTTTCTTTTTCTTTTGTTAAAAGACGTGCTAGCTGAGTGCAGTTCAGAGGACGTTGTGTTCTTAGCTGGCGATTTTAATTGCACTGAAAATGCAGAGATGGACAGGAATGGGCAGAGCCTCACCCGGGTCAGTCAAGGTGTTGCAGTCGGTCCTTCATCAGCAAGAACTTGTGGATGTGTGGAGAGAGTCGAACCCAATGGCAGACAGTACACATGGCTCAAGGCCTCCAGTGGCATGTTATCCATGGCAAGGCTGGACAGGATTTATACGTTACGGCACAATCTGAACCTCATTTTGGGCTCTTGTCTTCTGCCCACAGGGTTTTCAGACCATAGTTTAGCTCTCACTCGTTTCTCTTTGGGGTCTGAGCGTAATTTTAAATCATTCTGGCACTTTAATACTAAACTTCTTAAAGACTCTCTATTTCTTCAACACTTTCGTCTCTTTTGGGACAAATGGAGACTCAGCAAAAATGAATTCTCATCTCTGAAGCAATGGTGGGACGTCTCCAAGGTCCAAATTAAACTCTTTTGCCAGTTTTATTCTGAACATTCTTCTAGAAAGGTCACCATGGCCATTAAAGAACTGGAAGAGGACATTGGGATAATTCAAACCAAACTGGAAACCGGTTTTAATGCCAATTTGCTTGAGTCTCTAAAAGACAAAAAAGATTCTCTGAGGTCCCTACTGGATGAACAGGTGAAGGGCGCCATTGTCAGGGGGAGATTCCAGAATATTTCCCAAATAGACGCCCCTACGCAGTTTTCTTTTCATTCGAGAAGAAGGCTGCTCAGGCAAAAATCATTCACTGTCTGAAAACTGCAGATGGGACTGAAATGACGGAGACCGAGGAGATCCGGAATTTGCCTTAAATTTTACAAAGACTTATTCTCTGCAGAAACAGTGGACTTGTCTTCAAATACAGAAATTTTCTTTAATGACCTACCACAGCTGACTCCATCCACCAAGGAAGAGCTCGACCTGCCACTATCACTGGAGGAGCTCACTAGAGCTCTTGGGAGTTTAAATCAGAACAAAGCCCCTGGGATCGATGGACTTCCCGTCGAATTCTACAAGTCCTTTTGGGATATCATGGGTAAGGACTTCCTGACTGTGTTTGTGGAGAGCATCAGGGATAAAGAACTTCCTGTGAGTTGTCGGAGAGCAGTTTTGACTCTTTTACCTAAAAAAGGGGATCTCTGCAACATAAAAAACTGGCGACCGGTCAGCCTGCTCTGCTCAGACTATAAAATCTTTTCTAAAGCGCTGGCTCTTCGTCTGAGGACTGTCATGAACTGCTTGGTGGCCTTGATCAGTCATACTGTGTCCCTGAACGATGTATTTTTGATAACATTTTCTTTGTGCGGGATTTGGTATCTGCCTCTGAGATTTTTGGTTTTAAGGCGGGTCTCATCTCACTGGATCAAGAGAAGGCCTTTGACGGGTAGACCACCAGTATTTATTTACAGTTCTAAAGAGGTTTGGTTTTGGTGAGACCTTTCTAGGATATATTAAATTAATGTACACGAATGTGTTTAGTGTTTTAAAATTAATGGAGGGTTGGGAGCCCCATTTTCTGTTACAAGGGGCATTCGTCAGGGGTGTGCACTCTCCGGTATGCTATACTCGCTGTCCATAGAGCCCCTGCTCCACAGACTTCGCCAATGTCTTCACGGCCTGTCATTGCCTGTGTGTCCCACTGCATCTTTTAAGGTGGTGGCATATGCTGACGATGTCACAGTTGTCATCACTGAACCTGATGATGTTGTCCTGCTGCAGGACTGTTTACAGGTGTTTCAAACGGTGTCATCTGCCAGGGTCAACTGGTCCAAATGTAATGCCTTTCTGATGGGCAACTGGGACTGTCCTCCCCCAAACCTCCCAAGTGGTCTAACATGGAACTCTAAGGTATTTAAACATCTGGGAATTTACATTGGGAAGTCTGGAGCCACAGCTGATAACTGGGAGGGCTTAATTGATCAAATTCAGGGGAGACTGAAGAAATGGAAATGGGTGGTCGCCAAGCTCTCTTTTCGGGTAGGGTGCTATTATTAATAATTTAATTGCTTCAATGCTTTGGCATAAATTTAGGTGTGCAGATCCTCCGTTTGGCTTTAAAAGAAATTCAGGGGATATTACTAGATTTTTTTTGGGATAAACTTCATTGGGTTAAACGCAGTGTGATACATCTGCCTGTGGATGAAGGTGGTCAGGCTTGGTGGACATTCTGAGTAGAATTGAAGCTTTTAGGCTGACAGATTTACAGCGTCTCTTGTATGCCCCTCAGCCTTTACTGTGGAGGAGTTTAGCATTCGCTTTTTTTCACAGGGTCGGAAATCTTAATTTTGATTTGCAACTCCTTTTCATTGATATCAAGCGATTGGCTATCTGTGCTGCCCACCTTTTACGCAACATGTTATTGATTTGGCACACCAAAACAAACAGAGTGGGTATTAATGTGGAGTCAGTCTTCTGGTTACTCGAAGAACCGGTAATATGGAATCCAGTCTTGGAGTTTGACTCGGTTAGTTTAAACTCACTGCTAATGAACAAAGGCTTTACCAAAGTAGCCAACTTTATTGATCCGGTCAGCAACCAGTGGAAGTCTGGGGCAGCTGTGGCACATGAGCTCGGGATTAGGTCTGTCCGTCTTGGGGGGTCGATAATCAACAAACTTAAAGTCTCTTTAGTGCAATTGGGTGCAGGTCCTCTGTGTGAGGATTATATCTCTGGAGATCTCATAAAGAGGCAGAACCTCCTGAATGTATCATTACAATTAAACCAAATGTAAAAGATTTTATCAGTTCTAATAACTCCATTTTAACAATTAATCACATAAATGGAATTTCGTTCCAAAATTTGTCAAAAAGAATTGTATGACTGGTGTCTTAAAGTGTCCCATTTTATGTATTTGAAAGACATGACTGATACCCTGTGGAGGAACACTCTGTGTCTGCATGACACGACATCTCCAGCATGGAGGACTTTATATAAACCGCCAATTGAGAAAAGAGTTGGGGACCTGCAGTGGAGGATCCTACATGGAGCAATAGCCACCAATTCATTTTTAAAAACCATTGGTGCCAGCACAACAGATCAGTGTCCATTCTGCCTTCAGAAAGAAACAATTTATCATTTATTTCTGTATTGTACCAGATTACAACCACTGCTGCATTTTCTTGATTTATTGTTCAAGGATTTGGGAATTATATTTAATAACCTCATTTATATTTTTGGAATGTCTGTGTCAAAACTTTGTAAAGACAATGTTTACTTGGCAATTTTTTGTTAGGCCAGGCCAAGATGGCAACGTTAAAAACGAGAAGAAATAGAGATAAAGATCAGAAAACTACTGATGCTCTGTTAATGTTTAAGGTCCTCCTTCAAAGAAGATTGAGAATCGAATTTGAATATTTTAAACTTATTAATCAATTAGATATATTTAGAGAAATTTGGGCTGTAAATGATGTTTTATGCTCCTTGGAAGATGAATGTCTAGTCTTAAAGTATGAGTAGGAAAAGTGTGTTATTAAATGTTGTTTAATTTTGACTGTTAATTTAAATGCAATTATGTTATAATTGTTAATAAAGGTCTGTTTAAAATTAAAATTATCTATCTATCTATCTATCTATCTATCTATCTATCTATCTATCTATTATATAGTGCCTTTCTTATCTATCTATCTATCTATCTATTATATAGTGCTTTTCATCTATCTATCTATCTATCTATCTATCTATCTATCTATCTATCTATCTATCTATCTATCTATCTATTATATAGTGCCTTTCTTATCTATCTATCTATCTATCACAATGATGGACGAATGCGCTGAACACTGAGGAGGATTTCAGCTGAGTGGAGTAAAGCCACACATCATATCAACACAGGAAAGGACAAATAAATGAAACTGTGGACAGAAGACTGAAGAAAATAAAGGACAGTAAGTGCCAATGGTAACACTTAGGGTGGCAAGGCGTGTCTCCCTTATACAGGACATCACCGAGTCCCCGTGTCTGGTCCCTTAGGGGGTGTGTGACCCTCATTCTGTCATTTTGACCCCTGTCAATCTGCAGGTGATTTCCACTCCACTTCTTTAAATCCGGACTGATCTTCCCGAGGCGACATGTTTACATACCACTGCTGGAATGTTCCGGCAAGACATTGTGTGGATGTGGACTCGGTGGCCTTGGAATGTAAACAGGGAGAAATGTCAACAGTGCTCCCCTCCCCACCTTTTACCCCTCACATCCGAGTTCCCCTTCAGCCAGTGCTGAGCTCTTTCCCCGGCCTCTTCTGGTGGGCTGCTCTGATTTGTGACGCTGAGGTCAGGTAAACAGAGTTTTTGCTTTGTTAGATTTCAGCAACCATGAAGACCAGGAGAGGTGGCCTGTCGGAAAGAGAAGTCCATCCTCCACCACCCTCCACTCAATTGTTTTTTTTGCAGTAGCGTTAACTGGGAGTCCTCATATTAAGCCCACCACGACTTCCCTAAGACAGCATCTTTAACTTGATGCCCCTATGCTGGCACCCTGCTACTTAAAGTACCTCCTGGAGTATCTGCTGCTTTGTTTTGATTCCCACAGTTTGCTGAGACATATTTGGAGTAAAGGCTGTTGAAACATGCTGGGATGTGGCAGGGCAGGTATGGGCTGGGGGTACAAAGTATGGGGGGATTGACAATGAATTTAATCAACAAGGTACTCAAAGTGACCATCCCATATGAAGAAAAGCTCTAAAGGAGGAGACCAGGAGTGTGTCGGCGTGATAAAAGAAGCCCGCAGGCTAAACAGGCCCAGTGCTCTGCTGGACAGGACACGTGATGCACTAACATCTCCACCCCTCTGCGGTTAAGCTTGAATTTCATGAAACATCAACCATTAGCTCATCCTGGACCATCTACTTCTACAAAAGAGTAAAATCTGACATGCTTCTCAGGAGACAGGCTGAGGTGGAAGTGACGCATGGCATCCTCAGACTGGACTTCCCCTTAGACCAGTAGAAGTGGCATTGCGACAGGAGAGCTTCACCAAGGTACTGGCACATCACACAGTGCATTCAGAAAGTACTGAGACCCCTTCGCTTGCTGCACACTGGACTGTGTTGTCGATTTTATTTTAAGCAGACAAATTTCCCAATGTTGCCCGTCAGTCTACACTCCATATCCCATAATGTGAGAACACATCTTCAGAAAGGTTTGCAAATGTATTAAAAATCAAAGTATTCAGTTCCTCAGTTCATTTCTTTGCAGAAGCCCCTTTGGCACCAATTCCAGCTTTGGGTCTTCTTGGTGAATCTCTCCAAGCTTTGCACCTCTGGATTTGCTCAGTTTATCCCATTCCTCCTGGCAGATTCTCTCAGGCTCCGTTAGACTGGATGGGAGATGTCTGTGAACTGCCATCTTCTGGTCTCTCCTCACATGTTCTATTGGGTTTAAATCTGCGTCACTCAAGGACACTCTGCCTTATTCTCAAGGCCACTCCATTGTTGTCTTCTTGGCGGTGTCCTTCAGGTCATTGTCACACTGAAAGGTGACCCGTTGCCCCAGTCTGAGGTGGTGCGCACTCAAGGACCTCTCTGGATTTGGCTGTATTCATTCTACCTTCAATTCTGACCGGTTTCTGTGTCCCTGCACACCAACAGATGATGCTGCTGCCACCACCACTAGGCTTCACCATAAGGATGAGCAGTGCCTGCTACTCAGAAGTCTGCCCAAAGAGTTCAAGTTTTGTCTCATCAGACCAGGGAATCTTTGTCCTCATGCTCTCTGTCAGGAGCCTTTTTACTCAAGAGTGGCGAGCCGTTCTCCTGAATGATGGAGTGCTACTGAGATGGACATCCTTCTGATGGCTACCTCTGGGACCTCTGAAGCTCTGACAGAGTGACACGTGGGATCTCGGTTACCTCCTTGACCAAGACCCTTCATGTCTGGTTACTCAATTTGGACAGACAGCAAACTCTAGAAGGAGTCCTGGTGGTTCCAACCTTCTTCTGTTTCACAATTCTTGAGCCCACTGGTCTCCTGGGAATGCTTGAAGCTTTACAAATGGTTTGATCCCCTTGCCCTGATCTTTGTCTCACCACAATTTGATTGTGGAGGTCTGTATAGAAATCCTTGGCTTGGTTTTTGCCCTGACATACAGTGTGAATTGTGAGAAGTTCTACACACCAGGACACATGTGCGTTTCTAAACCATGTCCAATGACGAACTAGTAATTACAATTTTGACAGCAAACAAACTAATACAATGGCACTTTAAATGGCAATGTTAAGGTACAGAGTCACACACATGCGCATGGGAGACAGTTTACAGGCTCAAAAAAATGTGTTTCCTGGCCGGACCAGAGGTTGGCGCTGCCTTCTGACTCTCCTTTTCCCCTGCAGACCAGCAGAAGATTCCATACACTAAGCACTCTTCCGGTCCTCGGGAGTTTGACAACACTTTGCTATCCAGTCATCCAGAACCCACCTTCTGATGACATAATTTCCCTCTCTGGTCATCGAAAGCCTGCCTTCCGATGACATCATTTCCTCCTCCGGTTGTTTAGAACCCACCTTCCAGTGACATCATTTCCTCCTCTGGTCATCCAGAAACTGCCTACTGATGACATAATTTCCTCCTTAGGTCATCTAGAACATAGACATAGAATTACTAGACGCCACATGACCAGCAGCATCGTACATCAACGTCGCCGCCATATTGCGAGTGGCACTGCTGTGGAGTGAAGTAATGGATAAAGATGCCTCATGCATGTGCTGCTTGGGATTGTGCAAACTGCTGTACGCTCCAAAAAAAATCCCGAGGGATTACATTTCATAGGTAAGGATGAACAATTATTTTGGTTATATTTGGCCGTTAGAAAATCCCGTTTTATAATCTTAGCTTTAGCTACGCCAGCCTAAGCTAGCAAAGCTATGCATTTATGTGCTCAAATGAGCCTCCAAACAACATTTTGGCTAAATGTATTTAGTCACTAACTATGTAGATTGTTGTTAGCTGTTAACATTTCTCAAACTTTGAAGGTTTCCCAAAGAAATCCACCTCAGGAAGCAGTGGGAGGTCAGGTAGCCCTTAGGCGGGATTTGGAGAAAGCTGTCCTGTGATGTGTGCCGTGCTAGTTTGGTAACAGACGCTGTACCGGCATCATATGATCAAAGCTACCACTCACTCACATTAAAAAATAAAGGAGGTGTGATGATTCCTTCTGAGGGTCCAGTCAAGGTGATCAAAGTAGCTGAGCGTGTTTTCCGACAGTCGACATTAGGACAAGCTGTCAGTGTATCTTTGATCAATCAGTTTGTTCGGGCTGAGATTGGTTCAGATGAAGGAGCACATTGAGGAAACACAGTTTGAAATTGACAACCACCATTTTATGCTCATGTCTTCAGTTCTGTCTGTCTTCCACAAACTAAGGCTGCACCGTATTGCCAGACTGAATACTCTCAAATGACAGGATCGGAGTGAGCGAGAGGAGTGCCAGTCTGGAGGAGATCAGGGAGGTGTGGAGAGCTTTAAATGTTCAGAGCGGTGTTTAGTATCGTATTCAGTAGTGAACAGTGAAGTTGAGAGAGAATCGGAGAAACAGGGTGATATGTTCAGTGGATTTAGAACAGCAGGTTATTATCCTGGCAGCAGAATTTTGAAGAAGTTGTAAGTGATGGATACGTTTTTGTGGGATGACAGATAGAACAGCATTACAGTAATCTGTACGTGAGGTGACTCGGGCATTAACCGATACTTTATTACTGTGTTGCGTAAGAACAGGACGGAGTCTAGAAATGAGATGGAAGAAGGCAGTCCGAGAAATGTTACTTATATGGTAGGAATTATTTTATTTAATAATTGCCATTATTAGTGTATAAATGGATATAAATAATTGCATTTAAACGATTCGCCAAAATCTATTGTATGTAAATGATACTGTTTTAAACGTAATTGTTTTTTCATCAGAAAGCCCAGTTTCCACATCTACCTGTATTAGTTTAAATGGCACTTTTGCCACTTGCAATATGGCGGATGCGCTGCCGTATTGTGTTTACTGGGCAACACAGTGAATGCGGCGTCTACCTATATATGTCTATGGTTTAGAACCCACCTTCCAGTGACTCCATTTCCTCCTCCTCCTCCAGAACCCGCCTACTAATGACATAATTTCCTCCTCTGGTTATTTAGAACCCACCTTCCTGTGACTCCATTTCCTCCTCTGGTCCTCCAGAACCCACCTACTGATGACATCATTTCCCCCTCCGGTTATTTAGATCCCACCTTCCAGTGACTCCATTTCCTCCTCTGGTCCTCCAGAACCTGCCTACTAATGACATCATTTCCTCCTCTGGTTATTTAGATCCCACCTTCCAGTGACTCCATTTCCTCCTCTGGTCGTCCAGAACCTGCCTACTAATGACATCATTTCCTCCTCCAGTTATTTAGAACCACCTTCGTGTGACTCCATTTCCTCCTCTGGTCCTCCAGAACCTGCCTACTAATGACATCATTTCCTCCTCCGGTCATCACGATTCTGCCCTTCTAACATCCTTAACTTCCTTAATCCTGCCTTTTCCAGTCCGTTTTATACAGTATATTTGCCAGCCATTTTGTAACCCAGAGTCAGTTCTGTGGTGAACTCATGCCTAGTCTTATTTTTTTTGCTCGTTTCCAAGTATATGGGGTGAAATCCCCAAATCTTTATGTTTGTTTCCTTGTCTCTTTTCATAACAGTGATGATGTATTAGATGAACTGAAAAAAATAATAAAAAAATGAATGTGGCCTGTGCAAAGGTTTGGGCCCCCTTTCAGCAGTAAGATCTCAGAGCTTGTTAGGTTGTTAGTCTGGCCAAGAACTGTCATTAAGATTGTCAGATGATCATCACACGTTCTTTGACTCTTCAAACTGAGCTCACCTGCTGGTGCCCGACTCATCAGTTTATGTCTCCTAGTACTCTTACTTAACCTACCATGCATGTCCAGCTCCAGGTGGCTCCAGACTGCACAGGTGTTTTATAAAATGGATGGTATAATTATGCCTATTTCATGCTTTGCTAAAACAGCACCGACCATCAAAGCTCATGAATGTTCCACGCTGGCAGCAACCTTGGGTGGCACAGCCGCTTCGATGCCTCAGAAGCAGCATGTGTGCCCGTTGTTTTTCAGCTCTTCCACTTGAAGGCCCTCATCTTGTTTGACGCACCGCACTGGAATGTCTGATGTCGGCAGTGTGTCGGCCGTGTGCTCCCAGGCTTTAAAGGCTCATACGGTGCATTGCTTCGGCTAATCATCTCTTTATCCCACTGCTCCTCTCTGCGTTGGCTCCTCTGGCTCGGCCCTAATTGTCTCCGACACCCGGTGTGTGCCAGAGGAGCAGGCGTCAGCACAAAACACACCTTTCTGCCCCATTGACTCTCATTAGACACCGAGCTGGAAGTCAGGTGGTTTTCTGGGGTCAAACGTCCCTCCAGGGCAACTCTGGTGACTCTGACGTCAGGTTGGAGGGGATTAAAACAACAGAGAGCCAGACTGAGGGTGAGGGAGGCACCAGTGAAGACCGCCAACTGGTGGTTTTAAATCATGACAGTGCGCTCTGGAATTCTGTGGTCCTAACATCTCAAGGGTGATGACTTCTGAAGCTTCATTAGCTTGAAACCTGGACGACATCATACTTCTGGTGGTCCTAGGATTTCTTGTACTTTAGTTGACATAGATACAGCCTCCTGTTCCACTCAGGTCCTAAAGCGTTACGTTTGTGGAAGTATTCTGCCTGTTTCATCTCATTGGCTTGTAGAGTTCATACTTTCATTTATGTCCTGGAACTTTTCATCTTGTGGTCCTGCAACCCTTCTCTCAAGGTCTTAGTTGACAGAAGTTGCCCACTAGAGGAGGAAGTCCTGTCAAAAAACCCTGGCTAATAACAAGATATTTATAAAATAAAAGATTTATTTCACAAAAATAATGGTCTTTAACAAAAGAAATCTACATAGAGCACAAATGGCAAAAGGAACTGCCTGAAGCAATAAGGTCCCAATCTGATCTCCAAGAGGAGCGGTTCAGAAAGACAAGAGCAAGAAGATCAAAATCCAGAAAAATCACAAAAAACACAGCAGAAGCGCAAGAAACACACAACTGCTCCCTAGCATATTCAATGAACCGGCAGGAATTGTGGGAAACCCCGGCTTTTATACAGATGTGGGCAGCCCCTGGAGGAAATGGTGAGGTGGTCCCGTCTCTTGGGCGTCCACCGACAAAACACAAGGCTGAACGGCAAAAGTAAAAAAAACAATGAACAATGAAAATAATTCACAAGAGTAATATTCACATTGGGCGGCATGGTGGCGCAGTAGGTAGCCTCACAGTTAGGAGACCTGGGTTCGCTTCCCGGGTCCTCCCTGCGTGGAGTTTGCATGTTCTCCCGTGTCTCGTGGGTTTCCTCCCACAATCCAAAGACATGCTGGTTAGGTGGATTGGCGATTCTAAATTGTGTGTGTGCGCCCTGCGGTGGGCTGGCAACCTGCCCGGGGTTTGTTTCCTGCCTTGTGCACTGTGTTGGCTGGGATTGGCTCCAGCAGACCCCCGTGACCCTGTAGTTAGGATATAGCGGGTTGGACGATGGATGGATGACAGCCATTACTGGTTCAAGGCTAAGGATGACCATGACGTTAGGCCCTTGTTTTAGATTATAGGATGTCTGACCTGATGGTCCTGGACATTTTCCACGCAGGGTTCTTCTTTCAAATTTTGAAGATCTATTGCTGATGCCCATACCATTTGGTATCTGAGGTTGCCACCCTTCAAATGTGTTGCTTCAGGATTTAAAGTTATTGATGGCCATTATGTGAGTCCCTGGTTCAGGTTCATTGACAGCCATTATCTTAGATCCACATTAATGACCATCCCAAGCTAATGGGTAACCATTACTGCAGTTTCGGGGCACTAGTGGTTGTTACTGGGGGGTCCAGTTTCAATTCTACTGATTGACATTACATTCAGTGCTGGTTCAAGGCTAAGGATGATCGTGATGTTAGGATCTTGTTTTGGATTATAGGATGTCTGACCTGATGTCCTGGACATTTTCCACTCAGGGTGGCTGCTTCTAAACTTTGAGAAACCTCAGCTGATGCCCTTGCCACTCAGTATTTGAATCTGCTGTCCTTCACATTTGCTCATCTGGGTTTTAAAGTTGTTGATGGCCATTATGTGAGCTCCTGGTTCAGTGTGACAGATAACCATCACCTTAGGTCCTCATTGATGGCCATGACCTTTTTAAATTGTTAAAGATGATGGCTAACCATTACTGTAGACTAAGGTTGTTAGTGGCTGTTACTGGGGGTCCAGTAACTGAAGGCCTGTGCGTTGGAACTGGGGAGTCCTCTACAGCGCATCTTCAACCTGAGCCTGGAACAGGGGAGAGTCCCAAGGCTTTGGAAAACATCTTGTATCACTCCTGTCCCAAAGGTATCACGTCCTAGTGAGCTGAATGACTTCCGGCCTGTTACTCTGACGTCACATGTGATGAAGACCATGGAGCGGCTGCTGCTTCACCACCTGAGGCCACAGGTCCGCCACGCCCTAGACCCTCTGCAGTTCGCATACCAGGAGAAGGTGGGAGCGGAGGATGCCATCATCTATATGCTACACTGATCCCTCTCCCACCTGGACAGAGGCAGTGGTGCTGTAAGAATTATGTTTTTGGACTTCTCTAGCGCCTTCAACACCATCCAACCTCTGCTACTTAGAGACAAGCTGACTGAGATGGGAGTAGATTTATACCTGGTGGCATGGGTTGTGGACTATCTTACAGACAGACCTCAATATGTGCGTCTTGGGAACTGCAGGTCTGACATTGTGTGCAGCAATACAGGGGCGCCGCAGGGGACTGTACTTTCTCCGGTCCTGTTCAATCTATATACATCAGACTTCCAATATGACTCGGAGTCCTGCCACGTGCAAAAGTTCGCTGATGACACTGCTATTGTGGGCTGCATCAGGAGTGGGCAGGAGGAGGAGTACAGAAAGTTAATCAAAGACTTTGTTAAATGGTGCGACTCAAACCACTTACACCTTAACACCAGCAAGACCAAGGAGCTGGTGGTGGATTTTAGGAGACCCAGGTCCCTCATGGACCCTGTGATCATCAGAGGTGACTGTGTAGAGGGTGCAGACCTTTAAATATCTTGTAGTGCAGCTGGATGACAAATTGGACTGGACTGCCAATACTGATGCTCTATGTAAGAAAGGTCAGAGCAGACTATACTTTCTGAGAAGGTTGGCATCCTTCAACATCTGCAGTAAGATGCTGCAGATGTTCTACCAGACGGTTGTGGCGAGTGCCCTCTTCTACGTGGTGGTGTGCTGGGGTGGCAGCATAAAGATGAAAGACGCCTCACGCCTGGACAAACTTGTTAGAAGGCAGGCTCCATTGTAGGATTAAAGTTGGACAGTTTAACATCTGTGGCAGAGCGACGGGCACTAAGCAAACTCCTGTCAATCATGAAGAATCCACTGCATCCACTGAACAGGATCATCTCCAGACAGAGGAGTAGCTTCAGTGACAGACTTTTGTCACCGTCCTGCTCCACTGACAGACTGAGGAGACCCCACACTATGCGACTCTTCAATTCCACCCGGGGGAGTAAATGCAAACATTAATTTTATTTTGATTTTTTTCATTTTTACTACTATTTAATTCAATATTGTTTCTTTGTATCAGTATAATGCTGCTGGATTATGTGAATTTCCCCTTGGGATTAATAAAGTATCTATCTATCTATCTATCTATCTATCTATCTATCTATCTATCTATCTATCTATCTATCTGTTATATAGTGCCTTTCATATCTATCTATCTATCTATCTATCTATCAGTTTCAATTCCACTTCTAGCCATTAACTGCGATGCTGGTTCAAGGCTAAGGATGGTTTGGACTATTAAAGGATGTCTGACCTGATGTCCTTGTCATTTTCCACTCAAGGGGGCTGCTTCTCAAGTTTTAGGACCCCTCTGCTGACGCCCGTGCCCTTTGCGATTTGAGACCGCTGGCCCTGATCGTTTTCCATGATAGCATTACAACCCAACAGTGAATGTAGCAGTAACCATGCCCCCCCCGCACCACCATTACAAGCTGAACTGTGACGCCCTGCGGCCCACTCTCGGGTTTGTTCATTTTGCAATAAGATCCCATAAAACAGCTTGGCGAGTCCTTGGAGGAGCTTTTGCACCCTTGACGCCTCTTGAGGGAAACTCATAAAAAAACGAAAGATGAAAAGAGGTCACAAGCAGCAGCTGGCACCATATGGTAATCTGTTTAACCCGTTGCCACTCTATGGATTAAAAAATAAATAAATAAATCATTAAATTGATTAATCAGCAGTCTGGCTGCCGAGAACTAAATCAGCTAAAAGACGCAGTGGAAATGCGATCTCTGGAAAAGCGACTCGATGAGCTCAGCGCACGGACGCTGGCTGCAGTCGCTAACAGGAGCGTGGCATTCTTCGCTGGAGCTGAACCAAGACATCCCATGCTGAGCGTTGACCTCTTGACTCCGTTGCTAATGACCCGCCACGTTACTCTAACCGTTCCATTTCCTGTTATTTAAAGGTAAAGACTCCCAGCCCCGGCAAGAAGAGCTCTGGGTTGTGTCAAGAGGGATGCTGGGCGCCTGCAGTTTCCCCCGTAAAGAAGAAATAGCCAACTGTTGGAAGAATACGATGGTGATGTCCCAGCGGCACACAAACTGGGGGTGGGCCGAGGGGGCTGACATCACAGGAGGGATTGTGTGTGTGTGTGTGTGTGCGTTCGGACCGGGTGTTTCCAAATGGGGTGCAGAGCGCACATGTCCTCCATGTCATCACTCTCCATTTTCTATTTCTCAGCGTCCAAAAATCAGTCATGCGATTAGCAAATCCGGACGTTTGTCCAGTGAGTGTAGGGCATCATGTAGCCCCTTACCTGTCATATTTTCTTCAGGGTTTCAACCCTGGCTTAACTGTACTTTCGGTTTCTTCAATCCTTTTGCTTTTCCTTATTTATTATTATACTAGCTGTCCCCCATGGCTCTGCCCACCTAGTAGTGAAACAGGACCAACTTTAAAAATCCATTAAGAAGAAAAAAAAATGTAATTCTGGCCAAGCAGAAGGCAGCTACTCTCCAACATCAAACGCTGGCACTGTAAATGACCGTGTTCAACTCTGACGGGAGAGCGTTCCCCACGTGGGGAGAAAAGGACATGCCCGTGATATCTCTGGCAATCAGCAGCTACCTTCTAAAACACACGGAGCTCTGATCTCTCTCTCTCTCAAAAACGTCAAACGTTACTCCTTAGCAATCTGTAGATGATAATGTCTGCTGAACAAACTGGCATCGCTAGCTAGGCGCTCCAACACGTGGTGACAAGCAGAGCGACTCAAACGGAGGCTGGCGGGTGAGTGAGGGGGGCCGTCCCCCTTCAGCCCGCAAGCTCTCCCTCAGATTCGCGTGAATAAATCACTCCTGCAAGAGAACTATGATACTTAGTGCAATGAGAGAAGTCGAACAATCAACCGGAATGTTCAAGCAAATTATAGAAAAAAAACGGACAGACACACAGACAGATGTTGGATTTTATATTTATATATATATATTCACATATAAATATACAGTTGTGCTTGAAAGTTTGTGAACCCTTTAGAATTTTCTATATTTCTGCATAAATATGACCTAAAACATCATCAGATTTTCACTCAAGTCCTAAAAGTAGATAAAGAGAAACCAGTTAAACAAATGAGACAAAAATATTATACTTGGTCATTTATTTATTGAGGAAAATGATCGAATATTACATATTTGTGAGTGGCAAAAGTATGTGAACCTTTGCTTTCAGTATCTGGTGTGACCCCCCTTACTAAACGTTTCCGGTAACTTCTGATCATTCCTGCACACCAGCTTGGAGGAATCTGAGCCCATTCCTCTGTACAGAAGAGCTTCAACTCTGGGATGTTGGTGGGTTTCCTCACATGAACTGCTCGCTTCAGGTCCCTCCACAACATTTCGATTGGATTAAGGTCAGGACTTTGACTTGGCCATTCCAGAACATTCACTTTATTCTTCTTGAACCATTCTTTGGTAGAGCGACTTGTGTGATTAGGGTCGTTGTCTTGCTGCATGACCCACCTTCTCTTGAAATTCAGTTCATGGACAAATGTCCTGACATTTTCCTTTAGAATTCTCCAATATAATTCAGAATTCATTGTTCCATCAATGCTGCATCTGGGCCAGGACGGCTTGCCTTCAACACAGGCCCACACCATGACACTACCACCACCATGTTTCACAGATGGGATGAGGTTCTTATGCTGGAATGCAGTGTTTTCCTTTCTCCAAACATAACGCTTTTCATTTAAACTAAAAGTTCTATTTTGGTCTCATCCGTCCACAAAACATTCTTCCAATAGCCTTCTGGTTTGTCCACGTGATCTTTAGCAAACTGCAGACGAGCAGCAATGTTTTTGAAGAGCAGTGACTTTCTCCTTGCAACCCTGCCATGCACACCATTGTTGTTCAGTGTTCTCCTGATGGTGGACTCATGAACATGAACATTAGCCAATGTGAGAGAGGCCTTCAGTTGCTTAGAAGTTACCCTGGGGTCCTTTGTGACCTCACCAACTATTACACGTGTGCCTTGCTCTTGGAGTGATCTTTATTGGTCGACCACTCCTGGGGAGGGTAACAATGGTCTTGAATTTCCTCCATTTGTACACAATCTGTCTGACTGTGGATTGGTGGAGTCAAACTCTTTAGAGATGGTTTTGTAACCTTTTCCAGCCTGATGAGCATCAACAACTCTTTTTCTGAGGTCCTCAGAAATCTCCTTTGTTCATGCCATGATACACTTCCACAAACATGTGTTGTGAAGAGCAGACTTTGATAGATCCTGTTCTTGAAATAACACAGGGTGCCCACTCACACCTGATTGGCATCCCATTGATTGAAAACACCCACTCAATTTCACCTTCAAACTAACTGATCATCCGTGAGGTTCACATACATCTGCCACTCACAAATATGTAATATTCGATCATTTTCCTCAATAAATAAATGACCAAGTATAATATTTTTGTCTCATTTGTTTAACTGGTTTCTCTTTATCTGCTTTTAGGACTTGAGTGAAAATCTGATGATGTTTTAGGTCATATTTATGCAGAAATATAGAAAATTCTAAAGGGTTCACAAACTTTCAAGCACAACTGTAGATAGATAGATAGATAGATAGATAGATAGATAGATAGATAGATAGATAGATAGATAGATAGATAGATAGATAGATAGATAGAGATTTATTATGTTATTGACTATGCCTTTTTCCTTTTGTGTGTTATGCTTCGATTAGTCCATCTAAGTCTTTCCCACCTATGCCCGCCACTAAACTGGCATCACACACAACCCTCACCACTTGACTTACAGGGTCTTCAGGGTTCATCACACCCACACCCTCCTTCAAAGCTCTCATCCTAATTTGTGTTTAAAGGCTCAGGGCCCCCCTTGTCCAGTAAGTATGGGCAACATGAGTGGTCGCTCAGGGTGGTATGGGGCACCCCCACCAAAAAATTCAAAATGTTGATTACAGCCTGAATTAGTCCATTCATTACAGAGGCTGTTTATGAAATTTAAAGTCTGTGTTATGTACACAGAAAATAGGCAACTGAAGGGGGTGTGCCCTCCAGACACCAAGGTGCCCCCTGGCTGTTGAAGTCTAGTAATACTGTTTGTGGCAGCATCTAAGGGGTGTGCCCTCTGTAAAGTCCATGTTATGTACACAGAGGGGTGCCAATTATGCAACTGAAGGGGGCACTCTAGACTCCGAGAGGGACCCTGCCATGCCACCCAGTTGTTAAAGTTTAGTAATATTGTTTACGCACTGTCACCCGAGGGGCACCGTCTATGGGGTGTGCCCTCCGTAAAGGCCATGTTATGTATACAGAGCGGCGTCAATTTATGCAATTGAAGGGGGCACGCACTTTAGACATCAAGGGGGACCCTGCCACCTGAACGTTGAAGTCAAGTAATACTGTTTTGTGCGCAGTCACCCGAGGGGTGCCATTTATGAAAGCTATAGGGTGGGCCTTCTGTAAAGTCTGCATTATGTACACTGAGGGGTGCCAATTATGCAAGTGAAGGGGGCACACGCTCCGGACACTGAGGGGGATCCTGTCGCCTGGTCATCAAAGTCTAGTAATTCTGTTTATGCTCTGTCACCTGAGGGGCAGCATCTAAGAGGGGTGCCCTCAGTAAAGTCCATGTTATGTACACAGAGGGGTGCCAATTATGCAACTGAAGGGGGTGCACGCTCCGGACACTGAGGGGGACCCTGTCGCCTGGTCATCAAAGTCTAGTAATTCTGTTTATGCTCTGTCACCCGAGGGGCGCCGCTTATGAAAGCTAAGGGTTGTGCCATCCATATACAGTGGGATTCCAATTTGTGCAACTGAAAGGGGGCCTGTGCTCCGGACACCTGGGGGGACACCAGCCCCTGGCCGGTGAAGTCTAGTAATACTGTTCATGTGCAGTCACCCAAGGCTAAGGTGGGTGCGCTCCAGACGCTGACATGGACCTCAACCAGCCATCTGAGTCTAATACTCGATATGCCCTCGCTTACCACTGCCCTTGTCAATCATAGACATTCAGTATCCACCAACTAGCGCCACCTAGGGGCCAACAGGGTTTAAGGATTCTCTCCTTCACTTCCCGATTGAGCGCTGAGGTGGAGATGGCCGGCCTCAGGCTCACTGAGTGAATGGGGAGGGGAGGGCTGACGGACAGCAGGGGTGAAGGGTCACGCACAGGCACACGGGCCGTAATCAATAGGCCCAGTCATCTCGTCACAAGTCCAATGTTGACAAGGAGAGGCTTTTAATCAGTGAGGGGGCAAGGTCTGTGATTCCACTGGGAGCTGCCGATAAGGAGAGCCCATCAGAGAGACGTGGCGTGCGTCACTGCGGGCCAGTAACTCAGGGATTAACTCCTCGCCGGCAGCACTTCCAGGAGCTGGCACAGCCAATGAAACTTCTAGATTAGGGGTACTCAACTCCGCCCCTGGGGGGCTGCAGTGGCTGCAGGGTTTTTACTTTAACCAAAATGTGTAATCAGAAGCCATCAAATTTTTATGAAAGCAATATGTTTTTTGAAGTTTTGTCTTAGTTGTCTTAGAGATGTGTAGTGAGACGGCAGCTACATGGAGTGTAAGGGGTAAAGGAGTGAGGTGGATCACACTTGTTCAGGGAGTACAGACCTCAAGTTACTCTTAGTGCTGAGCTCTTCACAAGGAAGAACAGGAAACTTATGACCTGCTCCTTATTTCTTTTTTTGGCCCTCATCATGGTCTTTCTGTTTTGGGATCTTTGAATTCCTGGACCTTCTTTGGACAAAATCGAGGCTGTAAGGTCCTGCACAAAGGCCAGAGTGTGTGTGTGCGACAAAGAGTCGTCTATTAATAGTCGAGCCTTTTATTTTCCATGATGGCAAAGCAAAGGATCAAAGTGGCAGAACGTCACACGCAAGGCCCCATCTGAGGTATTGTGCTCGGCCAACACAGACCCAGGTTTGACTTCTACTCCGAAAATAAACCTTTAAACGAACTTGTCTGACAGACATGAATGTTATCTAGCAGACTAAATACGACGTCTCTCCTAATCGTACCTTCTGCCAGGGAGAGTGTTATTTTTCCATTCACTTGAATATTGTTACGTCAGTACAAAAGAAAATCTGCAGCTGCTTAAGTCAGCATTTTATATGCACATTTCTTCAGTTCAAAATGCGATTGAGCTTAAGCTCTGCAGCGTCTGCAGAAACGAACACGAGAACCAGAGCTTCACCCAGAATGGAAGAGGAGGAGAAGGGGTTAACCCTGCGGCCTCACAGCCAAAAATCACAGCACGGTCACCGAATGGGAAACGTCTATCGTCTTCTGGAATGGCGATTATTGTTATAATAATATAATAAGAACAATTACTATTATATACATAGGCCTCATATTAGCTCATTTTGTATATTGTACGCTTGGGCGGAGTGGTGGCGCTAAGGCCAGGGATCTGCACTGGCAATCGGATGGTTGCCAATTCGAATCTCATAAGGGCCAAAAGTGACTCTACTCTGTTGGGCCCTTGAGCAAGACCCTTAACCTGCAGTTGCTCCATCCTGGGTATGACGTTAATCTGCACCCAGCCCTGCATGTAGGCCCTCCAACCTGCTGGGAAAATCCTGGGGGTTGGTGGCAGAATTGGCACTCCAGCCACCATAAAAAACCTCACCCTGTTCCACTCCAGCTGAACTTGTGTGGTGCTGAGGTGTCGCCCGTCGCATGGCTGCACTCGGGTCCTAATCTGGGATCCTGAGGTGGTTTGTCATGCAGTGGGTGCGGCAATGCGCTGTATCAGTGCCTGCTCCTGACCTCTCTCTCAAATTAGCTCATTTTGGATACTGTGCGCTTGTGTATACAGATAGATGGAGAAGTAGGAGAGGCAGATCATGTCAAACGTGGACCTTTTAGGAGGACTGATGTTAATGGTGCATGGGGGTGTGACACCGGCACAAACAGGCCTTCATCTGCAGCCCCTCGAACACATGACTGTGACCCGAAGGAGGAACAAGCTCTACCTCTGATGGGCTTCTTCTATATAAGGACCCAGGAAAGAGGAAGGCCTCATCGGTTTTAGATAGCTAGAGAGATAAATACAGTATGAAAGGCACAATATAATAGATAGATAGATATGAAAGGCACTATATAATAGATAGATAGATAGACAGACAGACAGACAGAAAGACAGATAGATAGATAGATAGATAGATATATAGATAGATAGATAGATAGATAGATAGATAGATAGATAGATAGATATGAAAGGCACTATATAACACATAGATAGTTAGACAGACAGACAGACAGACAGACAGAGGGCTGGAGACAGATAGCTGGTGCCTCCTCCAGACAGCGGCGTCCATCCGGCCAGAGGGCTTGGAAGCCCAGCCTGGGACCCGTGGCCACCGCCAGGCGGCACCCCAGTGCCTTATCAGAGGCCACACCAGGACGGCTGGTGCCTGCCACACAGGGGTGTGGCCAAGTCTAAGAGCAGCTGGAGCCCATCCGGGTTCGTCCATCCTCCAGTCATTGGTGGATGTCGGGATAGTTGGCAGAGCTGGAGGACTGGAGGTGGCCAGAGGAAAGGCACAAGACTGGAGCCCTTGGAAGCAAGAGGCAGCCGTGAGCAAATTGTAAATAGTAAATAAACCCGTGATGAACAATATGTTGTCCGCTGTGTGTGTCCAGGCCAGTGCACAATAGATAGATAGATAGATAGATAGATAGATAGATATGAAAGGCACTATATAACAGATAGATAGATAGATAGATAGATAGATAGATAGATAGATAGATAGATAGAAAGGCACTATATAACAGATAGATAGATAGATAGATAGATAGATAGATAGATAGAGATAGATAGATAGATAGATATGAAAGGCACTATATACAGACAGACAGATAGATAGATAGAGCTAGATAGATAGATAGATAGATAGATAGATGATGAAATTGTAAACTATTTAATAGATAGATAGATAGATAGATAGACAGATAGATAGATAGATAGATATGAAAGGCACTATATAACAGATAGATAGATAGATAGATAGATAGATAGATAGATAGATAGATAGGGACTATAGACACTATAGACAGATAGATAGATAGATAGATAGATAGATAGATAGATAGATAGATAGATAGATATGAAAGGCACTATATAACAGATAGATAGATAGATAGATAGATAGATAGATAGATAGATAGATAGATAGATAGATAGATATGAAAGGCACTATATAACAGATAGATAGATAGATAGATAGATAGATAGATAGATAGATAGATAGATAGATAGATAGAAGTGAAAGGCACTATAGACAGACAGACAGACAGACAGACAGACAGACAGACAGACAGACAGATAGATAGATAGATAGATAGATAGATAGATAGATAGATAGATGTGAAAGGCGCTATATACAGTAACAGATTGACAGATATTCTATCTGCCTATTAGTATATATCTATATATCATTTGGGTCCTTTCTGTTTATCTATAGACAGTTTCTGCCACCTCTCAGTTTTCCAAGCCCTCCTCTTCACCTTACATGTCAGCCTGTCTCAGCTCCACAGGTCAAGTTCACAAGATGGATGGCTTCCTATTTCTAATCCCTTTTTTCAAATTGGCAAGGAAACCCAGTCCAGTGTGGGCCTCAGGGCCCAATCTACAAGTCTGAGAAGCAGTAGAGAACATTATAAATACATGACTGTGTTTTGATGCCCTTAGAGCTGCAGATTGAGCATAAATTCAGCGCGTGCCTTTGAGCGCCCAGCCCATCTGATGAATAGGTGGGCCCAGTGGGCTCGGGAGCTTCTGCAAAAATATTTATTCAAATTCTAAGCCTGTAGCTATGTGGGAATCAACAAAGCACATCAAACCCAAGAGGATCAGAAGTTTCCAGTTGGCTGACGTTAGCAGCTTACAGGTCTGCCCGTCTCCTGTGTGTTTGAGTGTGTGGGCAGGCGAGGGGGTCATAGGTCTGTGCAGATCCTGATGCCTTCAAGCATGTGTGCCATGGGTTAGCAGCACACACCTGAGTGTACAGACTGTGGGGGTGTTTCTCTGGGAGGATTCACTAACAACGAGAAGAGTAAACAGCAGGATACTTTTGTGTGTTGTAAAATGCCATGTGGGTGCATTTCTTGTTAAAGGCGCCAGTTGATTCATTTGTAAGGTCCGTCCATCTTGTGTATTTATTTCAGTTGGGGTTACTGGTAATGCCTCATCCTGGCATCCTGCCACAAGAGACAGACTAGATCCCACCCATTTACAGCCACCTAAATAATGCACCTTTTGGAAGTGGGAAGTAACTGGAGTCCCCAGAGAAAACCCCATATGGACATCGGAGGACATGCAGACCCCTTATGATGTCTTGGAGCTGTGAGTGCACTGACCACTGCACCCCTCTGCCACCAAGCAATAAATGAGACCTCCTTCCATGATCAGAGTCTGCGTAATCCATTTTTAGATTTGTCTTAACCTTCAGTGAAAGATGAACAACATGACAACTGAATGAGATTTGAAAAGACTCATTCAAAGAAAGTTTTATTGTTCATGAACAGTTTTAGAACAGGAAGAGTGGGCTTCACAATCTTCTGAATGCCACCAATTCATGTTGGAGAGTGAGCAGCAGGGTGGGCACCCTCACGCCTGGTACTGCTCCTTACACCCCTTGGGATTAGCAGCTGCCAACAGCCGAGGTGCTGGGAGCAGCAACTTCAGCCAAACCTGGCCAGGGCCCAATTGAGGAGGCTTAAGGCTGGGATGCTAGACAGGATAAGGGGGATCACAGAGCCGTTTGGGAGGTTTAGCACTCTGGACTCGGACCTAGCGATTGTGCAGCTGTTTCTGCTATTTGAACAGCTGCAGGCAATGCCCGGATTGCATCATTTCCTATCCGTTAAATCAAACACACAGAAAAAAAAGGCAGCAAAATGAGTGAAAGGAAAACAGGACTTTGGAGCCTAAACTTTTATTATTCTGTTATTTGGAAATACGCCTCAATGGCATTCTGATAACATAATAAAGTGGCTGCTTGTCTTCAAAACCACACTGCAGATTACCTCTGAAATTGTGAGTAGACACACAAAAATAGACAGGGATATGACACGCACACACAAGCAAGCATATATCTATATTATATACATACTGTATATATACACACCGTCTCTCTCCCTCTCTCTCTCTCTCTGTATATATATATATATATATTCATATATACTGTCACGCATGCACATCAAAAGATCACCTCTCAAGCACATCCGAGGCATGTAGTACCCCTCCTGGATGTGAGAGGGTGCTGTCACTAACATTATCACCTGCTTCTGACTTCTCAGCTCCGAGAAGGTGCCCAGTGAGAGCAACTGACTCTTCTCCTTCTGGACCGAGTCCCTTAAAGTCAGGCATCTCCAGAAGGAGACGTCTCACTTTGGTTCATGTCAGACCAGAAGATGAAGCTCCTCAAAGCCAGAGCCACTCAGCTGAGCAGCATTTGCAATTATATATATATATATATATATATATATATATATATATATATATATATATATATTGTGACGGACAGCTGGGTCCCATGCCCGGCTGGGACGCCTCTGCTGCATACGTCCCTAGGGAGCCATCATGGACATTGCAGTACCTTCCCCGGAGCACTTGGGGGCAGCCTCGCTGGCCGTGGATCCCTCCTCAATCTTCCCCGTGGCTCCATGGGACATGGAGTCCACCACAGCAGCCCGGTTGGGAGATGGGGTGGCCGCTAGGGGGTGCTGCGGACAACCAGCCACCACGCTGGACGGTTTATCAGCCTCACCCGGAGGTGCAATTAAGACCAGCTGGTCAGGCACCTGGAACACTTGCGGGTGGGGTATAGTGGTGGAGCAGGAAAGTGTGGTTTTGTGTGTTTTGTGCTTGGCCTGCCTCCCAGCCCTTTGAGTGTGAAATCAAGGCCAGAATCAATTATTAGGCAAGTGAGGAAGAGGTATTAACTTGAATGCTTAGGTTGCCTGGGAGGTAATGAGGGAGGGTGTGGCCTAAGGAGATCAACACCCTATATCAAGGTGTGCAGGCAGCTAGTTTTCCTCAGTGTGGTTTTGTGTGTTTTGTGCTAAGATATTGGTGTGTGTGACTGTGTTGGGCAAATTAGCGGTGGGACATGAAGCTACCAGGAACCCATTATCCTCCAGATTCCAGAGCGCAACCTACCTTGCCCCACGGCTGAAGGTAAAGAAAATGAAGCGTCAAAAGCCCTTTGATGGTGTGAACTCTTGATGGACCGTGGATGGACCTGTGGATCTGGGCACAGAGCTCCACTCCAACGTAGTCTGTATGAGCTGGTATTTTTAAAGATGAGCTAGTTGGACCTTTTGCATTGAAGATGCTCAAAATCAACTCCCAAACCTACTGCCTTTATCAAACAGTGATACAGGAAAAGACCATGATTTTTATGCAGGCCAATGCTCCATCACTTGCATCGAAGTTCTCCACTGCGTGGCCAGCCAGTAAAGGCCTTAAAGATGAAGGAATAATGACATGGCCCCCTTCCTCATCTGACCTAAACCCTATCGAGAACTTGTGGGCACTTCTTAAACGCTAGATTTACGGGGAGAAAAACAATACACCTCTCTGAAGAGTGTCTGGGAGGCTGTAGTCACTGCTCCACAAAAGCTGATCGTCAACAGATCAAGAAACTGACAGACTCCATGAATGGAAAGGCTTATGACTGTTATTGGAAAGAAGGGTGGCTATATTGGTCATTGATTGATTGATTGATTTTTTAAATGTCAGAGATGTTTATTTGTAAATTTTGAGGTGTTTGTTTATTATTCTCACTATAACAGATGAAAATAAACAAGTGAGATGGGAAAATTTTCATTTTTCCTTTAGTTGCATAATAAATCTGCACACTAATAGTTGCCTAATAATTGTGCACATATGTATTCCCCTGATGATGTTCACACTCACATTTCCGTTGTGAAACATTCCAGGTTTATTAACATTTTGGATTGACTGATAGCACTGTGTTTGTTCCATATTAAAATTAATCCTCAAAAATACAACTTGCCTAATAATTCTGCACTCCCTGTACAGACATACATACATACATACATATATATGATTGTATGGGTGGTTACCTACCAGGTAACACATGTGGTTGGTCTTCCAGTCGGCAAACATCCGCCATGCCCTCTCAGTTGCAAGAAGCAGATCATAGAATGTTACATAGTTTACTGTCAAATAATGCAAAGAGTACGCGACACGTGTTTCGCCCTTATTTGGGTTCATCAGGCATACACACTCACTGCACCCCTCACGGGGATCAAGCCTCGGATGTCAGCGGCGAAGCCCCTTTACGCTGCGCCATGGCTTGTGTATGTATATACCCTGTATATACATATACACACTACAGTACCTGTGCTGCCCATCTAAAATTGAATATCTAAGTAGTCAATGTACTTAATGTAATTAAAGTTTGCAGTGGAATAATAAGAAGAATACATTTTATTTGTATAGCACCTTGAGCATGGGAAAGGCGCTTGTAATTCATGTAGCAATAAAATGCATTACATTTGACATTTCAACAGATGGCGCATCACAAACATTTGTATTAATAAGATGCATTACTACAAATGTTTGTGATGTGTGTAAAAATGACAAATGCAATGTATATGTTGTCTCTGTTACATATCATTTGATAAGAGATTCATAAAAACAGTATTAATGTTTGTTTCGCACCATCTGCTGGAATGACACATGCAATGCATTACTATAGATAATTGTGATGCGCCATCTGTTGGAATGACAAATGCAACACATATGTCTCTGTTGTATACCATTTGATATGGGATTCATAAAAACAGTAATAATGTTTGTGATGCACCATCTGTTGGAATGAGATAGACACAGCCACATGGACACACAGATATTTACCCTTTAATAAGGTGTAAATATATATTGTGAGAGATGGCCAGGAACCCTGCCCTGCCGGGATGCCTTGAGGAAGGAGGAACCAGGAGAGTGGCGCTTCTTTTCCCTGGGCACTCGGCCGGTCCTTGATCCCTGGGAGACAGCACTTCCGGGACACCAGGAAGTGCTGACAAACCAGGGATGGTGTATGCCCGGAGTGCTTCCGGGTGCAAGGGCAGCACTTCCACCACACTGGGGCGTGCTGCCGGAAGTTGGTCATCAGGCACCTGGAGCACATCTGGGACTGTATAAAAGGGGCCGCCTCCTTCCATTCAATGGCTGCAGTCGGGAGGAAGAAGACAGAGCTCCGTGGAGAGGAGTGGAGGTGGTGAAGGACTTGATAAAGGACCGGAAAGAAGGGTGATTGGTGCAGGGGCGCTGTGTGCTGTGGACTTGTAAATATTAGGATAAATAAACATGTGCAGTTTAAGATATGGAGGTGTCTGTCTGTGTCCGGGGCTGGCGTCCACTATATATATATATATATATATATATATATATATATATATATATATATATATATATATATATATATATACGTATGCAAATGAATATACACAAATTCACATGACATGATCTGAGACAAACAGACAGACACACATACACGACATACTGACACACATGTAACACAAACGGGCCGACTTGAAGGGCGCAGGATAAGCAGCAGCAGCGCAGCGCTAACCACTGCACCGCCACCACTAACAGCTATGTTAACATATTTAATTATATATCTGAAACGATGTCGGCCTTTTGAACCCCTAACTTTCAGCTCTTTGGTAACTTATTATTCCTGAATTTTTAACAAAGTGCTACATAAACGTCACTTAATTATTAATACTTGTCCAAGCTAATAATTAAATGTTTATTGGTGTCCCCTGAACTCAGAGATATCCTCTTCACGAGCTTCTGTTGACGCAGAGGTCACCGCCTGACACGACAACTCTGCCCAGTGGCGACACACACCTGCCATGGGCCAATCCGGAGGAATCAGGTGTTGGTCAGGTGGTGCCCGACAGCAGGCTGGCACGGGACGATCGATGTTTATGACGACTTCTGTAGAGAGAAAGGCAGATGGCGCACAAGCCGATAACGACTTCCCTCCTTATCTGCCGCTGATGCCCTGTAAGCCCCATTAGGCTTAATGAGTAACGCAGTAGACGCCCAAAGCTCCTTCGGTAATTCGTTTTGTTTTCTTTGAAACTAAGCGGGTGTCAAACGTGATGCGTGCGCGTTAATCGACAACTAAAAAATGGAGAGAAGGGGGCTGCACGGTGACACTGACGACGTGCGCAGACCTTTCAGTTGGGCAGATTCGAAAACTGGGCGAAGGGGGGACTCTGCAATACAATTAGCAGCCACTTTTATTTGTCATTTTTTTTTTAAATTTCACGGGAAATCTGGATGGAACTTCTGAGGCATTGTAATATGTACAACCTTAGCAGACATTTTTGTCCAGGATTGCTAAACATGTTGGTTTATCGGGACAAACACTCTACTGCACAAATACTTCGTTTTCCTGATAGAAAAAGTCTTAAAACGATGAAGCAGCACATAAAAGAATTCCCATCGAGTTACATGAAAGACGAAATGCCGTCCGTTTCTTTTCGATTTAACAGCAGGGGCTCACATCAGAAGCGCGTCCAATCATACATTTCTAGTGGCCTCTGTGCCAAGTTATCTCCATTCTGCAGGAAAACATGACAATAAAACCTTTTCTAGAGCCATCGGTACAAACCACAGGAGGTAAATAACAAGTAAAAAAATGTCATTTTTGGGTGGAGTATTCGTTTAAGCAAGAAAAAGTAAAAACATTCATGATCAAGAACCATGAAATACAATGGATAAAGGTTTTACATACAGTACTGCACGCATTGCTGGTCTTCCATCCAACCCGCTATATCCTAAGTACAGGGTCACGGGGGTCAGTTGGAGCCAATCCCAGCCAACACAGGGCGCAAGGCAGGAAACAAACCCCAGGCAGGGCACACAAACACACCAAGCACACACCAAGGACAATTTAGAATCGCCAATGCACCTGCATGTTTTTGGACGGTGGGAGGAAACCCACGAAGACACGGGGAGAACATGTAAACTCCACGCAGGGAGGAACGGGATGCAAACCCGGGTCTCCTTACTGCAGTGCTTCTCAATTATTTTCTGTCATGCCCCCCCTAGAAAGAAGAAAACATCTCGCGCCCCCCGCGCGACTATAAATAGTATCATTTGTCTATAAAATTGTTATAAGTACACCTCTGCAAAACACTGTATCCTTATTAACGTATAAGAGAATAAAAAAAGAAAGAAATATGGACCAATTTACAACAAAGAATAGCTTTATTAAATGTAACAGAAAAGATTTAAAGTGCATTCTAAATTCAAAAAAATTAAAAGAAAAATAAAAAAGCATGTTCCCCGAGGTCAAACGCGCCCCACACTGCCTTACTGCGAGGCAGCAGCGCTACTCACTGTGCCACCTGATGGTTTTTCATTAACATAAAAAGTAATATTAAAGCAATAATCCCCCTTTGCTTTCAAGGGGTTGGATTTTATAATAAACTCGCCCCTTTGTATACCATATTTCCAATATTAACGTCATTCTTGTTAACAGCGATCTTTATCTTCATAAATAGAAGCAGGAGATTGGAGCTCCATTCTTGTTCACATCAGGCGATTTCCCACTAAGGGCACATTTTTGAGGACTTTTAAGAAACTCAGAAACGTTTGTAGTTTTACCACCACAGGAACTCGGCCCACTTGTATTTCCCGGTATTTTTTTTTTGTGCCTACTCCAGGGTATTAATTACCGTGGGCGGGGCTTCAGTGGTGCGCTGTGCTGATTGGTTAACCACAAGCACTGGCGCCATCTTACAAACCTGTTACTAGTTCGGACTTTGCAGAGTCACTGGGGAAGATGGAGGTGCCGTAGTTCGCGACTCATCCCAATTCATAGCCACCACCGCATTTAAGCAATAATCTCCCCTGTGAAGTTGTGACCACTTCAGTTGCCAGGGTCCCCTGTGAATTCCTGACAGCTTGTCACTTCACACCGCATTACTCTTCATAACTGCGCCACACCATGAACCGCATCAAACCGATAAAATGCTCTGTGAAGTCGCGACCAAAGTAATTAGGCAGGGGGGTCCCTCGTGAACCCCTAAACGTGCTTCACTTTGCTGCACCGCATCACTCTTCTTTGTACTTCACACATAAAGGTTACAGTTTCTGTTGCACGGTGAAAACACAACACACAAAAGTAACCACAAATGGTCCTGGGCTTACATCCTACACATACTCATTGGTTCCTGAAAACAAAGTGGAAAAAGGCCGACAGATTTCTGAATTTGGACTTCAGGAAGTTTAGATCCGTCCTGGGTATGCCGTTAATCTGCATCCATCCCTGCATGGAAAAACCTGGGGGTTGGTGGCAGAATCGGCACTCCAGCCAACATAAAAACAAACCTCACGCTGTGCCCACTCCATCTGAACTGGTGTGGTGCTGAGGCGCCACCCGCTGCATGGCCACACTTGGGTCCTAATCTGGGATTCGGAGTTGGTTTGTCGTGTGGTGGGTGCAGCAATGCGCTATATTAATGCGTGTGCTCCTGACCGCCGCTCTCTCAAGTTTAGGCGCACCTGATATGAAGACGGACCCCGGCCGTACCTGGAAACTTGTCCATTGGCCCACTGCAGGAACTTTGTTTTCGGGAGCCATTGTGCCGAGTCTGCCACCCGTGCCAGTCGAAGCCCATTTGGAGTCCCAAGGGAATGGGTTGATGGATGTCGCCTGTTGTTGTTCATAGTGGGCGGGAGGGAGAGCGGGCACCTCTTCAACAGCACAAATGGCAGCCCTCTTTATGTAAGCACACTTGGGACTTAAGGAGTGTGCGCCCCTTGATGTACAGAAAGAGCACACTTTGACTTTCATAAACTGTGCCTAGCAGGTAACAGCACCAACTCTGTATCATCAGGGTACATTGACCAGTTTGTTGGGGGGGGGTCCCCTCTGCATCTGTAGTATGCACCTTCGGAAAAACATACGGCGCCTCTTAGTTGTACACACCGTGGGCATTACCGTCATACTTCTACAACCTTTTGTCCCCCGGGTGTCCAGAGAGCCCACATCCCTTAACCCTCATAAATGGCACCCCTCATATGACGTCACCCTAGGGGGCTACCTATATCACCTACTAGACTGACCGGCTCTGGTGCCCACTTGCCGAGACACAGGACAAACATAACACTTCATACTGTAGGTCTGGCAAAATATTAAAATTATTTCATTTCCAAAAATAGTGTGACCTTACGTATGGCCACCCTACAAAAGGACACTAAAACATGGAGAAGCTTTGCCATTGGTTGTGGAGCCAGTGCCACCGAAGTCATACTGTCCTAGCTCAGTGGGCAGACTCCGAGGACCCCTCTTCTTGAGTCAAAGCAGCTCAGATTCAGAACGTTGGTTTATTTAACATCAGGGGACTCAAAGTCCAATACTGGTGGGCTGCAGTGGCTGCAGGTTTTCATTCCAACCCTTTTCTTAATCAGTGACCTGTTTTTAGTGCTTATGAACTTTTTTTGAATTCGTTGTAATTGATTTGCTTTTGGAGACTCAGACCCCTCAATTGTTTCTTTTACCTTAATTAACAGCCAAACAATAAAGAGATACAAAATGAGACGAAACAACTGGTGTCCATCATACTGTAGCAGGGGTACCGTGGGGAGAACTTCACTTCCCAGCAGCCCAAGGGAGTTACCCGCAGAGGATGATGGTAACACAGGTAAGGGCTGCTGGGGACAAAAGAGGCCTGAAGGAGCAAAAGGAGATCGGTGTTTTGTGTATCCTGTCCAACGTGTTGTCTAAAAAGTCCATTGTGCCCCCTGGATTGTTTCACGTTAGACGAATAGACTGTCTCGTGCTTGCCTGTCGTGTTATTGTGGTGGATTAGCCTTCAAAAGGAGCGCTCCTGGAAATCTCACCGCTTGCCACTCAGGACTGTTTCACTCATTTTCAGCTGTTCTCAGGATTCACACCATGTCACTTCACCTGCTTTCATTGTATTGGACTGTACAAGGACGTTATCTTGAGTGTTTATTGTTGCGGTTTGTTTGTGTTTATTGTACAGTACATCGCCATAAGGGGACTGGGGGGATCATTTAGTGTGTAGTTATATTTTGTCTATTAGCGTTTAATACATTCTTTAATTGTTTTGTTACCGGTTGCTTTTGAGTGTGTGTAACGGGTCGGGCCAAGGCGGGATGCGTCCCTGGAATCGCCACCAAAAAAATAAATAAATCACCGTCTCTTCAACAGTGTGAATTGTAGCGGCATTGGACCACTACAACACAATATCTGAAAATAAAAAAAAGATGGAAGCCTCGGGAATGTTGAACTGGGGTCGGAGTGGTGGCTTTGAGGGTAAGGTATCCAGAAGGGTGCCGGTTTGAATCCCCGTCACTGCCAAAAAGAGATCCTACTCTGCTGGGCCCTTGAGCAAGATCCTTAACCTTCAATTGCTCCAGAGAAGCTGTACAATGGCTGACCCTACACTCTGACCCCAAGGGGTATGCGAAAACTAACAAATTCCTAATACAAGAAATTGTATAAGGTGAAATAAAGAACAACAAAAAAAAATCCCCAAAACATTTTAACTGTGCTCTTAGAAAAGAGAAAATCAACAATTTCAGAAATGTCTGCTATTGCACAATGAGAGCAGCAACAAGCCATGGAATTAAAGAAAGAGTTTAATGAACGACAAGACTTGGCGCTGATTAAACAACTGGTTGGAGTGAAATTGATAGATAGATAGATAGATAGATAGATAGATAGATAGATAGATAGATAGATAGATAGATAGATAGATAGATGTGAAAGGCACTATATAATAGATAGATAGATAGATAGATAGATAGATAGATAGATAGATAGATAGATAGATAGATAGATAGATAGATATGAACGGCACTATATAACAGATAGATAGATAGATAGATAGATAGATGTGAAAGGCACTATATAATAGATAGATAGATAGATATGAAAGGCACTATATGATAGATAGATAGATAGATAGATAGATAGATAGATAGATAGATAGATAGATAGATAGATAGACACTTTATTAATCCCAAAGGGAAATTCACATACTCCAGCAGCAGCATACTGATAAAAAAAACAAAAAAAAAAACCCAATATTAAATTAAAGAGTGATAAAAATGCAGGTATGGGCGGCATGGTGGCGTAGTGGGTAGCGCTGCTGCCTCACAGTTAGGTGACCCGGGTTCGCTTCCCGGGTCCTCTCTGCGTGGGTTTCCTCCTACAGTCCAAAGACATGCAGGTTAGGTGTATTGCCAATCCTAAATTGTCCCTAGTGTGTGCTTGGTGTGTGGATGATTGTGATTGTGAGTGTGCCCTGTGGTGAGCTGGCGCCCTACCTGGGGTTTGTTTCCTGCCTTGCGCCCTGTGTTGGCTGGGATTGGCTCCAGCAGACCCCCATGACCATGTAGTTAGGATATAGTTGGTTGGATAATAGATGGATGGAAAAATGCAGGTATAAGAGACAATAGCTTTGTATAATGTTAACGTTTACCGCCATGGGTGGAATTGAAGAGTCGCATAGTGTGGGGTCTCCTCAGTCTGTCGCTGAAGCTGCTCCTCTGTCTGGAGATGATCCTGTTGGTTGGAGATTGAGGCCCTGACTTGGTTGGTCTTCTGCTGGCTCCCTCACTTCACGTTTCATTTCTATTCAAGGAAACAAATGAAGCAATTCAAAGAAACAATGACGAAATTCAAGGAAACAAATCTTCAAAAACAAGTCAATTAATATGAATTAAAAAGAAGTAAATTAGCAGCAAAAAACAGGTCACTAATTAAGAAAAGGGATAGAATGAAAACCTGCAGCAGCCGCTGTGGCCCTCCAGGACTGGAGTTTGAGATTCCTGGCTTAACTGCACCCCCAGTGTAAGGCTTTGGGAATCTAATGGCGGGAATGAGTTGCCATTTATTGGGAAGCCAAAGTACAAAGGAGGGATTGTGTAACGTACTGACACACACATTCGAGGAGCCGGGCACTTGCGCTTGTGTAAGGTTGGGCTCTTTTCCAGCGAATGTTCCCAAGATGAGGACAGGAAGTGAGTCGGTTGTTCCCACCGTTTTAACCCGAGTCAGCAGACCCAATTCCCCCCCCCCCTCTAGGATTTCATCACCCGCCTCCGCCCTCCATCCACACGCATCTCTGGAGAAGCTCACTCTCATAAAATGGCCACCATGACAGCAGCGCTTGGCTAAAAGACAGGAAAGCTCTAAGGGTCACGAGAGTCAATCCCGAAGCTCAAAACAAATGTGCAAATGTTTTTGTATTTCCAGGCAAAATGTCTTCCAATCCAAGCCATGTGTCTATCGGAGCTGCTCTCATACTTGGCCGGGCTGCTTTTGGCAGGCCGTTTTTTTTATTTTTTTGGCGTTTCTTGCCACTTTCTGAGAATTCCATTTGTTCCAGAAGGACAGAGAAACAAATCCAAACAGAGTTTTGTTCTCATCTTTCAGACGAGTGGAGCGAAGGCCAAGGGTGACACATCACCAGGAGAGCACCCAAGACGCACTTGAATTGATTTAAAGGGGAGACGCCGGCCAAGAAAGTGATAATATGAGGCTGAGGGGCCCCCGGCTCTGTGTGAAATGAAAGGAGAAACGGCGAAGCAAGCAGGCTCCGGTTCAGGCCGGCCTCGCTTAACATTTGCTCTACTGGCCTCGTCTTTAAGGCCGCCAAAAAAAAAAAAAAATCCGATGACATGAGAGTCAGGAAAGATTCCCAAAACGCTCTTATCCTTGAGAAAGTCAGTCTGGTCTGTAACGATGTGCACGCCAAATGGGATTTTAGCGAACAAAGAAATCAAAGAAAGCGCAGCCGACACTAACGGCCTTCATCACTGGACACACAGTCTACAAATGTGTCAGCACGCGGGGGACTTCAAACCAGACTGGACCCAATCGATTAAACTGGCCCCCCTACTGACTGGACACTGGAAGAGAAGCTGAAAATAAACGCCGTCGTTGAGCCAAGTCTGAAAACGGAAAGACAGACGACGTCCCAGTGCTGGGCCAGGAGTGATACTGGAAGTGGGCCGAATGGAAGCTGCACAATGGACCAGTAGATTACAATAAGCACCAAGTGGACCCACAGCTAATGCTTAGCCACAACCTGGACGGTCAGCTCGCAGGAAGCACACACAGTGGACATGATGGTCACAGTAAGCAGACCTCAGTATGTGCGTCTCGGGAACTGCAGGTCTGACATGGTGGTCAGCAGCACAGGAGCACCACAGGGGACTATACATTCTCTGGTCCTGTTCAGCCTTATACATCGGACTTCCAATACAATTCGGAGTCCTGCCATGTGCAAAAGTTCACTGACGACACTACTATCGTGGGCTGCATCAGGAGGAGTATAGGAACCTAATCAAGGACTTTGTTAAATGGTGCGACTCAAACCACCTACAACTGAGCACCAGCAAAACCAAGGAGCAGGTGGTGGATTGTAGGAGGACCAGGCCCCTCATGGACCCAGTGATCATCAGAGGAGTCTGCAGAGGGTACAGACCTATAAATACCTGGGAGTGCAGCTGGATGATAAATTGGACTGGTCTGTCAATACTGATGCTCTGTGTAAGAGAGGACAGAGTCGACTATACTTCCTTAGAAGGTTGGCGTCCTTCAACATCTGCAAAAAGATGCTGCAGATGTTCTACCAGACGGTTGTGGTGAGCGCCCTCTTCTACACGGTGGTGTGCTGGGGAGGCAGCATAAAGAAGAGGGACGCCTCACGCCTGGACAAACTGGTGAGGAAGGCAGGCTGTATTGTAGGCACGGAGCTGGACAGTTTGACATCCGTGGCAGAGCGACGGGCGCTGAGCAGGCACCTGTCAATCATGGAGAATCCACAACATCCACTGAACAGGATCATCTCCAGACAGAGGAGCAGCTTCAGTGACAGACTGCTGTCACCGCCCTGCTCCACTGACAGACTGAGGAGACCCCACACTATGCGACTCGGGGGGTAAACGTTAACATTATTCAAAGTTATTGTCTGTTATACCTGCATTTTTATCACTCTTTAATTTAATATTGTTCTTTATCAGTATGCTGCTGCTGGAGTATAGGAATTTCCCCTTGGGATTAATAAAGTGTCTATCTATCTATCTATCTAGGTTGCACATGACGCTAAAGATGGATCTTCACTTCTGTGTCGAAAGCGGCTGTGAAATAAATAACCTCGACACCCAGAAGAAGGTTTGGGGCAGCCACCCATATACTTCACAGAATTAGTTGTACTGATGTGTACAGATTCGAGTCCACAATTGAACTAAGGAAACATAGGAAGTGGTCTGGGTTTTAAGGCAGGGTAACCGGAAGTGATCTCAGGGGGGCAGGAAAAATACTACGTCTGTGAAGAAATAACTTTGACTTGAACAATAAGAACAATAAGGAACTCGGCTGGTCTGAAGAGCAAAATCCACACACCCTAACCCGAGCCTAATTGTAAGCAGATGTTTGAACCAGTGCTTAGTAATGAGAAGATGAAGGTTCCACAGCCTAACAGTACGGAGACCCCAGAGCCAACACTAACAGAATCCAGATGTCAATGTGTCTAACAGTGAGAAGGCCCCAGAAGCGGACATGATCTTAGGTCCACGGGTGTCTAAATCCAAGCAGACCTGAAGCTCAAGCTGCCAATGGGGTAAAACTTAACAAGAGAGCTGAGTGTTTGGAGAAGGACACCACTACACGACCACTTTGGCTTGCCAGCAATCGCGGCTCTTTCATGAACGCCGCTTCCCTCAGCCACGCATCCTCTCCATCTGACCGACCGCCTTGTCACATCCGTCTCGGCCAGTCTGGTTTGTCAACAGTAAATAAGGCGTTAGACTTCCTCTCCGACGACATCCTCCCTGACCTACAGAAAGCACAAATGGTGCACTTGGAATCCCCGTGGATGGCTTCAGTTTGAATGGCTTCCTCTGAGATGCAGAGACGGGTCAAGGCCGGAAATCCTTTGCAACTTGGCTCCTCGGTGAAGCTGATTTGGACTGCCGTATTCAGCCGATTCTTTACATTTCAAAGGGTCGAGACAGTCTGATGTCTTGCTATCTTCTGCTGTACTCCATTCCTGTGGCCCATCACCACATTTCAGGTCGTCAACCTTGTCCATTTAATTGGGCTTCTTCAGAAGAGCTAAGGCAGCAAGTATTGAAGCTCCTGCTTGTGGTGAAATTTCTACTTTGGAGAGATCTTACTGATGTAGGGTGACCACCTTGGGTCTTGTTATTAAGCCCACTCTGGTCATGGGGTAAGAAAAGATGACTGGAAGGCTGAACTGTCACATCTGCCACAGCTTCACCTTCATCCAATTTCATTCCTTCTTCACCCATTTCTGTTTCATCTCCTAGCGAAGACCATTTTTGTTTAGACCAGTAATGGGCTAAAGATCTGCAAAGTTATCGAGTTTTAATCTGAAAAGTGGCCGGCTATTTAATATGATACTTTCTTTAATTAAAAACAGTACTGACAGAAGACAAAAATGAAACATTCAACAGTCAACATTGTGATTCACTACATATAATGCCTTAAGAAAGTCTTCAGACACTCACTCTTTACACTTGTGTTTCCAAACCTCTTTTCTGGGGTGGCACACTTTTTGTAACCAAAAACACCCCTAGGCACTCCGCTGTCCCGCTAACCACAAACACATTTTAGCTCCTGCACGCGCTCAAATGTCCGAAGGGGCGGGGCTACCGGAGGAGCCAATAAAAGAGCAGCTATGAGATCAGACTTGGTGTGCACTTTGGGTACATCTAGTGCTGGGCGGTATGACCAAAACTCTATATCACGGTATTTTTCAAGATGATCCCAGTTTCACGGTATTCAATGGAATTTTTTTTCCCCCATGCATGAGTGGATGTTAACCACATTTTCCACTGCAATTACTGCAGTAGACTGGCTAAGAATAACCTGCTCCACTGTCATGAGAATTGTACAAAAATACATTTTAATGTGAACACAAGTATTAATACAGGTTTGCATGGCCCCATAAAGTGATAGTGTTCAAGGGGGTGACACTAATGAAGGGAAGGAAACACATTGTCAATCATGGAGAATCCACTGAACAGGATCATCTCCAGACAGAGGAGCAGCTTCAGTGACAGACCCCACACTATGCAGGGGACGGGGTAAACGTTAACATTATACAAAGTTATTGTCTGTTATCACTCGTTAATTTAATATTGTTCTTTATCAGTATGCTGCTGCTGGAGTATGGGAATTTCCCCTTGGGATTAATAAAGTATCTATCTATCTATCTATCTATCTATCTAATCCTGCCAACTATACCAACATCTATCTATCTAACTATCTATCTATTATATAGTGCCTTTCATATCTATCTATCTATCATATAGTGCCTTTCCTATCTATCTATCTATCTATCTATCTATCTACAAACCGGATTCCAAAAAAGTTGGGACACTATACAAATCGTGAATAAAAACTGAATGCAATGATGTGGAGGTGCCAACTTCTAATATTTTATTCAGAATAGAACATAAATCACGGAACAAAAGTTTAAACTGAGAAAATGTATCATTTTTAAGGGAAAAATATGTTAATTCAGAATTTCATGGTGTCAACAAATCCCAAAAAAGTTGGGACAAGGCCATTTTCACCACTGTGTGGCATCTCCCCTTCTTCTTACAACACTCAGCAGACGTCTGGGACCGAGGAGACCAGTTTCTCAAGTTTAGAAATAGGAATGCTCTCCCATTCTTGTCTAATACAGGCCTCTAACTGTTCAATCATCTTGGGCCTTCTTTGTCGCACCTTCCTCTTTATGATCGCCAAATGTTCTCTATAGGTGAAAGATCTGGACTGCAGACTGGCCATTTCAGTACCGGATCCTTCTCCCACGCAGCCATGATGTTGTGATTGATGCAGAATGTGGTCTGGCATTATCTTGTTGAAAAATGCAGGGTCTTCCCTGAAAGAGATGATGTCTGGATGGGAGCATATGTTGTTCTAGAACCTGAATATATTTTTCTGCATTGATGGTGCCTTTCCAGACATGCAAGCTGCCCATACCACCACAACTCATCAGAGATGCAGGCTTCTGAACTGGCGTTGATAACAACTTGGGTTGTCCTTGTCCTCTTTGGTCCGGATGACACGGCGTCCCAGATTTCCAAAAAGAACTTCAAATCATGACTCGTCTGACCACAGAACAGTCTTCCATTTTGCCACACTCCATTTTAAATGATCCCTGGCCCAGTGACAGCGCCTGAGCTTGTGGATCTTGCTTAGAAATGGCTTCTTCTTTGCACTGTAGAGTTTCACCTGGCAGCGGATGGCGGTGGATTGTGTTCACTGACAATGGTTTCTGGAAGTATTCCTGAGCCCATTCTGTGATTTCCTTTACAGTAGCATTCCTGTTTGTGGTGCAGTGTCGTTTAAGGGCCCGGAGATCACGGGCATCCAGTATGGTTTTACGGCCTTGACCCTTACGCACAGAGATTGTTCCAGATTCTCTGAATCTTCGGATGATGTTATGCACAGTTGATGATGATAGATGCAAAGTCTTTGCAATTTTTCTCTGGGTAACACCTTTCTGATATTGCTCCACTATCTTTCTGCGCAACATTGTGGGAATTGGTGATCCTCTACCCATCTTGGCTTCTGAGAGACACTGCCACTCTGAGAAGCTCTTTTATACCCAATCATGTTGCCAATTGACCTAATTAGTGTTTATTGGTCTTCCAGCTCTTCGTTATGCTCAAATTTACTTTTTCCAGCCTCTTATTGCTACTTGTCCCAACTTTTTTGGGATTTGTTGACACCGTGAAATTTTGAATCAACATATTTTTCCTTTGAAATGATACATTTACTCGGATTAAACGTTTGATCTGTCATCTACGTTCTATTACAAATAAAATATTGACATTTGCCATCTCCACATCATTGCATTCAGTTTTTATTCACAATTTGTTTAGTGCCCCAACTTTTTTGTGAATCCGGTTTGTATCATTGGATGACAGTTGCAGTCAAAATATAGAACCTTCCTATTGAACAAATTTTGCAAACAAACTATAATTTTGCCGACATATTTTCAACCATCCAAAGAGGCCTTTAGACTTAGTCAAATATCCAGAGGTGCTTGTCAAAAGTTACATTGCACTGAACATGTCTTAGAAAAGGAATGAATAGTAAATATTTTTTGTAAACCAACTCCACTTTCTGTTAATGTTAACAATCTCTGTCCACTGACATGTTAGTTATGTGGATTGTAATGGTGTTGGTTATCTCGATCCACCGCTTGCTTTTCTTGTCGTAGGCAGTACTTCTAGCAAACGTGTCTACAAGTGACGTCTGCCTCGAGTGTCCTCTCGCCTTTTCAGTTTTACCTGAGGACGTGGAGGTGCCATCTTAGTTACTCCAAAGCATGTGTGCGGCTAAGGTGGTGCAGCAAACTGCTCTGTTGCTGCCTCCAGCGACGACTTTAGCTCGACAGCTTTTGCAGTAAATAGTTGTTTGGTCCACCAAAGCATCTCCAGACAACAGACACGACTCCTTTATTCAGCAAACGTTCTTCTGTGTCATCACATTCAACTTTATCGTGTGCTACAGCTTCAGTTTCTGAATGTTCTCTGTTCATTTGCACCTCTCAATACCTCCACTAACACATGTACTCCGTTGCATGAGTGTTTAGCGGTGCAGCAGTGAAAAAGGTCCCCCCTTAAACAGTTTCCCGCTGAGCCACGTTCCGGACATTGTTTAGGCTGTTTGAACCGGTGTTACGGTGTAAGGAAAATCCATATCATAACAAAATTAAAAAGCGGTTTTCGGTATGAACCAGTATACCTCCCAGCATTAGGTTCATCCCCAGCTGCTTTGTCCCTTTGACTGCCCCCCTCTGTCTCACCTGCAATACATATGCCCACTGTCCCATGGCCCTGAGAGACTCGCTGGTGACCACACGCACCCCTTTAGCAGCCAGGAGACGCACTCTAATGTGCCATCTCTGTGACAAAGTGATCGCAGGGCTGCTTTTGTGGCAGCTTTTCCAGGTAGGATTGGACCACCCGAGGTTCAGACGCAGGTGTGCGACACTTTTATCTTCCACGGCACGCCTGGGCAGTTCCAATAGCGCACTGGTTGTAAAACACTGCTTTACACTCTTTGTTATGTTGCAAAGATCATTTAAATTCATTTTTCCTTTCATCAAGCAACACTCAATACCCCAGAATGACAAAGCAAGAAGAGGACTTCAGAAATGTTTGCAAATTTGTTAAGAATAAAAATAACCAAAATATCCCATTGACACAAGTATTCAGACCCTTCATTCAGTACTTACTTGAAGCCTCTTTAGCAGCGATTCCATCCTGGGGATCCGACTTGACAAGCTTCATGTACCTGGATTTGGGGGGAGTTCCTGCCATTCTTCTCTGCAGATCCTCTCAAGTTTTGTCAGGTTGCATGGAGCCCACAGGTGGACATCTACTTTCAGGTCTTGGCAGAGACATTCAGTTGGCTCCGGCTGGGCCACTCAAGGACATTCCCAGCGTTGTCCCTAAGCCACTCTTGTGTGGGTTTTGCTTTGTCCTGCCCAGTCTGAGGCCCAGAGCACTCTGGAGTGGGTTTTCATGAAGGATGTGCCTGTACTTTGCTTCATTCAGGTTAACCTCAAGCCCGTCTTGGCTCCCAGTCCCTGCCACTTAAAAATAACCCACAGCATGACGAAGCCACCGTTGGAATGGCATTGCGCATGTGATGAGTGGCACCTGCTCTACTCCAGACAGATCACTGGTCTTAGTTTTGTCGCACTCTGAGAGTCCTTTAGGTGCCTTTTTGCAAAATCCAAGTAAGCTTCCATGTGTCCTTTACTGAGGAGAAGCTTCTGTCTGGCCAGTCTGTCATAAAGTACAGATCACTGGAGTGTTTCAGAAAAGATTATCCTTCTAGAAGTTGCTCACCTCAGAAAGCTCTAGGAAGAACAAACCTCTTTCAATTTAGAATTAAGGAGGCTACTGTGCTCTTGGAAACTCTTGAGGAATTTTTTGACGCCTCTCTAAGCACTACAAGCAATTCTTGCCATGTCACGGCTTACTTTTTTCTTCAGTTGTGGGACAAGCATGTGTCTTTCTAATCAGTCCAATTCAATTGAATTGACCACTGGTGGACACTTGTGTTAACCCCGTTTTTCTTAGTGAATATAACATATTCGACGTTAACTTTGTTCGCCGAAAGTTTTCCTACAGATTAGCTACGCGGCCAGCTTGGGCGAACACCGTTTTCAGAGCGCCCCAGGATGCTTTGCGAGACCAGCGTGACATCATAGAGCTGTAGAAGCCATGCGCAGAATTTACGCGCGTGCGCATTGCTGGTCCAGATCTAATTATGCAGATCCCGATCGTCTGGATGACTTTGATTTATGCGCGGGCGATTCCAGTTCGGCGCGAAGACAATTCTTCATGTCGTCAGTTCGCACACTTCTCGACGGTCTGGGATTTTTTTGGGTGATTTTCTATGCAATAAACTTAATATGTTATAAGCGTAATGAAAATTGCATAATTAGATCTGGACCACTCTATACTCCGCCTTCCACACAGCTGCGTTAAAAATTATGTAGTGTTTTCATTTGGCGAGTACAGTAGCAGACCATAATGAGAATATTATGAGTAGAGATATCCACCGACTTGAGTTGGTTATGATCTGACAATGGGGACGCAAGTCAATAATTATAGGGAGAGGTCAAATATGCATACAGCAGTAAGATACAATAACATCACATTCATATTTAAGTAAACCTTGATTTTCAAAATCATCTTTATCCTAGAGTGGGGCCAGTCAGAGTCACGTGCGATAACGACGCTGCTTTGCCACCTTCATATTATCCGATAACTTTTATAGTGTAAGCTACTCAGCCTTTTTGGCAGATGACCCGAGTCTCAGCACGCGTGTGGTGTGAAAATTTGTGAGGACAGCAACCCCTTGAGGACGAGAGGACGGGCGGGCGGACTAACACGCCACCAAAAGTGTAATAATCCTTATTCGTAAATGATTCATTGAAAGACAGATGGTTAACTCATAAAAGCTTTTAATCTATTAAAGCACATGGAACAGGACTTTACAAAAAGGCGGCGTCTCCATTACTAACCACGCCCCTTATTTATTCAAATATTTACCTTGGTTATCTGGTTCATAACAACTTCATTTAAAATCTTAATTCACAATATATAAGGTGACCAGAATTTTTTGGGCCAATCCGGGGACATGGGGAGGATGGTGGGGTGCTAGAGGAGCGTAGACTACATACTATACAAAGCGAAAGCTTATCACGTGATTTCTCGCCAAAGTTTCAGGATATAACCTCCGTCAAAACACAGCGCATGCGACGAGTTCAAATTATCCTGGTGGTGAGATACATTCAAAAATGAACCAGCTGAGACCAGGGACGAAATCTTAAACGGGGACATGTTTCTG
The DNA here is from genome assembly GCF_016835505.1 of Polypterus senegalus. Classification (NCBI taxonomy): domain Eukaryota; kingdom Metazoa; phylum Chordata; class Cladistia; order Polypteriformes; family Polypteridae; genus Polypterus; species Polypterus senegalus. The sequence goes on from NC_053165.1 coordinate 154,516,199, forward strand.
AGTGGGGACAGTTGTCCAAAGCGGGACACTCAAGGACATTCCCAGCGTTGTCCCTAAGCCACTCTTGTGTGGGTTTTGCTTTGTCCTGCCCAGTCTGAGGCCCAGAGCACTCTGGAGTGGGTTTTCATGAAGGATGTGCCTGTACTTTGCTTCATTCAGGTTAACCTCAAGCCCGTCTTGGCTCCCAGTCCCTGCCACTTAAAAATAACCCACAGCATGACGAATCCACCGTTGGAATGGCATTGCATGTGATGAGTGGCACCTGCTCTACTCCAGACAGATCACTGGTCTTAGTTTTGTCGCACTCTGAGAGTCCTTTAGGTGCCTTTTTGCAAAATCCAAGTAAGCTTCCATGTGTCCTTTACTGAGGAGAAGCTTCTGTCTGGCCAGTCTGTCATAAAGTACAGATCACTGGAGTGTTTCAGAAAAGATTATCCTTCTAGAAGTTGCTCACCTCAGAAAGCTCTAGGAAGAACAAACCTCTTTCAATTTAGAATTAAGGAGGCTACTGTGCTCTTGGAAACTCTTGAGGAATTTTTTGACGCCTCTAAGCACTACAAGCAATTCTTGCCATGTCACGGCTTACTTTTTTCTTCAGTTGTGGGACAAGCATGTGTCTTTCTAATCAGTCCAATTCAATTGAATTGACCACTGGTGGACACTTGTGTTAACCCCGTTTTTCTTAGTGAATATAACATATTCGACGTTAACTTTGTTCGCCGAAAGTTTTCCTACAGATTAGCTACGCGGCCAGCTTGGGCGAACACCGTTTTCAGAGCGCCCCAGGATGCTTTGCGAGACCAGCGTGACATCATAGAGCTGTAGAAGCCATGCGCAGAATTTACGCGCGTGCGCATTGCTGGTCCAGATCTAATTATGCAGATCCCGATCGTCTGGATGACTTTGATTTATGCGCGGGCGATTCCAGTTCGGCGCGAAGACAATTCTTCATGTCGTCAGTTCGCACACTTCTCGACGGTCTGGGATTTTTTTGGGTGATTTTCTATGCAATAAACTTAATATGTTATAGCGTAATGAAAATTGCATAATTAGATCTGGACCACTCTATACTCCCGCCTTCCACACAGCGTGCGTTAAAAAATTATGTAGTGTTTTCATTTGACGAGTACAGTAGCAGACCATAATGAGAATATTATGAGTAGAGATATCCACCGACTTGAGTTCGGGTTATGATCTGACAATGGGGACGCAAGTCAATAATTATAGGGGAGAGGTCAAATATTACGTACAGCAGTAAGATACAATAACATCACATTCATATTTAAGTAAACCTTGATTTTCAAAATCATCTTTATCCTAGAGTGGGGCCAGTCAGAGTCACGTGCGATAACGACGCTGCTTTGCCACCTTCATATTATCCGATAACTTTTATAGTGTAAGCTACTCAGCCTTTTTGGCAGATGACCCGAGTCTCAGCACGTGTGGTGTGAAAATTTGTGAGGACAGCGAACCCCCTTGAGGACGGAGAGGACGGGCGGCGGACTAACACGCCACCAAAAGTGTAATAATCCTTATTCGTAAATGATTCATTGAAAGACAGATGGTTAACTCATAAAAGCTTTTAATCTATTAAAGCACATGGAACAGGACTTTACAAAAGACGCTCGTCTCCATTACTAACCACGTCCCTTATTTATTCAAATATTTACCTTGGTTATCTGGTTCATAACAACTTCATTTAAAATCTTAATTCACAATATATAAGGTGACCAGAATTTTTTGGGCCAATCCGGGGACATGGGGAGGATGGTGGGGTGCTAGAGGAGCGTAGACTACATACTATACAAAGCGAAAGCTTATCACGTGATTTCTCGCCAAAGTTTCAGGATATAACCTCCGTCAAAACACCGCGCATGCGCGCCGAGTTCAAATTATCCTGGTGGTGAGATACATTCAAAAAAATGAACCAGCTGAGACCAGGGACGAAATCTTAAACCGGGGACATGTTTCTGAGTGGGGACAGTTGTCCGAAAACGGGGACGGATGGTCACCTAACAATATACCACTATAAGCAGCTGTTTAGTGGTCGTTGCAAGGACCGTTTATTGTCTCTTTAAGAAAGGCCGCTGATCAGCTGTTAACCTAGAGAAACGCCGCTCGCCCACTCCCGTCTTCAACAGGGGTCGCTGTCCAGAGGGGTCTTCATACCGCCTCCTTTCCTTTGCCGACCTGCCGCGCTGTTCATCGCACCTCTTTTTGAGCTTGAGGCTTGTAAGGGACGGGCTGCGCCTGCCTTTACGAAAAAAACAGTAGCTACGAAATATGAAACGAACGCAGGAGACGCGAGTGAACAAGAGTGGGCGCAAAGAGCCGCTGCCCGATACGCAATATGAGACAGGTAGCAAAATGTTATGCAGTACTGTGTGCTTTGTTCTAAGTAAATAGATAAAGTACACATTCACATATACAGTCATGGCCGAAATTATTGGCACCCCTGGAATTTTCCCAGAAAATGCACCATTTCTCCCAGAAAATTATTACAGTTACAAATGTTTTGGTATACACGTGTTTATTTCCTTTATGTGCATTGGAACAACACAAAAACAGAGAAAAAAAGCCAAATCTGACATCATTTCACACAAAACTCAAAAACCGGGCCGGACAAAACTCTTGGCACCTTTTCAAATTTGTGGGTAAATCGTTTTATTTCAAGCATATGATGCTCGTTTGAACTCACTTGTGGCAAGAAACAGGTGCTGGCAATATAACAATCACACCTGAAGCCAGTTAAAATGGAGACAAGTTGAGTCAACCTTTGTGTTGTGTGTCTGAATGGGCCACACTAAGCATGGAGAACAGAAAGAAGAGCAGAGAATTGTCTGAGGACTTGAGAACAAAAAGTGTGGAAGAATATCAACAACCTCAAGGCTACAAGTTCATCTCCAGAGATCTTCATGTCCCTTTGTCCACTGTGCGCAACATAATCAAGAAGTTCACAACACATGGCACTGTAGCTAATCTCCCTGGATGTGGACAGAAGAGAAAAATTGATAAAAGACTGCAACAAAGGTTAGTCCGAATGGTGGATAAACAGCCCCAATCAACTTCACAACATATTCAAGCTGTTCTGCACACTCAGGGTGCAATAGTGTCGACATCTGAACAAAATGAAACGCTATGGCAGGAGAGCCAGGAGGACCCCTCTGCTGACACAGAAACATAAAAAAGCCAGACTGGAGTTTGCCAAATTGTACTTGAGGAAGCCAAAATCCTTCTGAGCAAACGTCTTGTGGACAGAGGAGACCAAGGTAGAGCTTTTTGGTAAAGCTCATCATTTTACTGTTTACAGAAAACGGAATGAGGCCTACGAAGAAAAGAACAACCTACAGTCAAACATGGTGGAGGGTCTAAGATGTTTCGGGGATGTTTTTCTGCCTCTGGCACTGGATGCCTTGACTGTGTGCAAGGAATCATGAAATCTGAAGACTACCAAAAGATAATGTAGGGCCCAGTGTCAGAAAGCTGGGTCTGTGTCAGAGGTCATTTGTGTTCCAGCAGGACAAGACCCCAAACATACCTCGAAAAGCACCCAGAAATGGTTGAAGACAAAGCGCTGGAGAGTTCTGAAGTGGCCAGCATCTAAATCCGATTGAACACTTATGGAGAGATCTTAAAATTGCTGTTGGGAGAAGGCGCCCTTCACATCTGAGAGACCTTGAGCAGTTTGCAAAAGAAGAGCGGTCGGTAATTCCAGTTGAGAGGCGTAACAAGCTTGTTGATGGTTATACGAAGCGCTTGATTTCAGTTATTTTTTCCAAAGGGCGTGCAACCAAATATTAAGTTGAGGGTGCCAATAATTTTGTCCAGCCCGGGTTTTGAGTTTTGTGTGACATGATGTCAGATTTGGCTTTTTTGCTCAGTTTCTTTGTGTTGTTCCAATGCACATAAAGGAAATAAACATGTGTATACCAAAACCAAAATGGTGCATTTTCTGGGAAAATTCCAGGGGTGCCAATAATTTCGGCCATGACTGTAACAGTACATACATACCCTGTATATGTCTGTAACATATGTATGTTTTTTATCATAGCTGTTAAATATATTACAGAGTGCCATACAGTACAGTGTTCTATTTCCTTAGTAAATACACTGAAAAAAAGGGAAATGGCAGGCGGTTACATTTAAAGAATGTATTTAACTTTATATTACATGTATTGTTTATGTTCCACTTTTAAACATAACTCGATCATGTTTAATTTATTGAATCTTGTGTGATGTGCAATATACTAATTTCAGTCGTTTAGGTAGAAGTCAAAATATTTATATTTAGTCCTCACCGCAAATTAATACGCACCAAGCGGATTTATCATCAGCAGAGGCTGTGCTGCTCAGTCGACACGATACGTCAGCGCGTCCGCCATACTGCGAGTGGTAAAAGTGCAATTTAAACTAAAACAGGTAGACGTGGAAAACGGGTTTATAGATGAAAAAACAATAACGTTTAAAACAGTATCGTTTACATACAGCAGATTTTGGTGGATCGTTTACATGCAATTATTTATATTCATTTATACACTAATAATGGCAATTATTAAATAATAATAATAATAATAATAATAATAATAATAATGATTATTATAATTATTAAATAATTCCTCCCATATAAGTAACATTTCTCGGACTGCCTTCTTCCATCTCATTTCTAGACTCCGTCCTGTTCTTACGCACCACAGTACTGAAGTATCGGTTAATGCCCGAGTCACCTCACGTACAGATTACTGTAATGCTATTCTATCTGTCATCCCACAAAAACGTATCCATCGTTTACAACGTCTTCAAAATTCTGCTGCCAGGATGATAACCTGCTGTTCTAAATCCACTGAACATATCACACCGATTCTCTCTCAACTTCACTGTTCACTACTGAATACAATACTAAACACCGCTCTGAACATTTAAAGCTCTCCACACCTCACTGATCTCCTCCAGACTGGCACTCCTCTCACTCACTCAGATCCTCATCTGCAGCTCGACTTTCTGTACCACACGTCAGACTCAGTGCTATGAGAGCTCGAGCGTCTCTCCTGGTGCTCCTCAACTCTTGGATTCTCTTCCCTCTCATATCCGTCAGCTCGATTCAATAACACATTTTAAAACTGCCCTCAAAACGTATCTTTTCAAACTGGCATACCAATTGTGAATTTTGCACTGTTACTGCCAGTTATCTTTGTTTGTTTGCTAATTATTGCTTTTTGATGTATCATTCTCTTGTTTTAATTTTACTAATGTTGTTTAATTTTATTGTAAGGTGACCTTGAGTGCGAAGATTACGAAACGGGATTTTCTAATGGCCAAATATAACCAAAGCAATTGTTCAGCCTTACCTGTGAAATGTAATCCCCCGGATCTGGTTTGGAGCGTACAGCGGTTTGTACAATCCCAAGCAGCACGTTATCCATTACTTCACTCCACAGCAGTGCCACTCGCAATATGGCGGCGACGTTAACGTACGATGCTGCTGGTCATGCGCCGTCTATGTCTAAGGGTTGGATAATAATTGCCATTATTAGTGTATAAATAGATATAAATAATTGCATTTAAACGATTCGCCAAAATCTGTAGTATGTAAACGATACTGTTTTAAACGTTATTGTTTTTTAATCAGAAAACCCGTTTTTCACATCTTCCTGTATTAGTTTAAATGGCACTTTTACCACTCGCGAGAGGGCGGACGCGCTGACGTATCGTGTCGACTGGGCAACACAGTGAATGCAGCGTCTATCTATATATGTTTATGGGTTGGATAACTTGGCGGTAAAGTCATGCGACTTTCAAAGAAGCAACAGGTTGTTCGTCTGAGTTATTGTTGCTGGTTAAGAGCAAAAGGTTAGTGAAATAAAAGTTAAAAAAATAAAAACACACACAACGAGAAATATTCAGGTATTAATTTAAAATACTTAATCACACAGACTAACATCACTCCGTTTTGCGTTTTTTCTTGCATCCTCTTTTAATGCTCTATCAAGACCGGCACGGTAGCGCAGTGGTAGCGCTGCCCGGGTTCGCTTCCCGGGTCCTCTCTGCGTGGAGTTGCTTTATTGACATGAGCCATGTTTATTTAACATAATTAATTTAACAGAGAATGAAAAAGTTTCATTCATTTTATATAAAAATATCATGTTGTTTCAGAATATAATAATTTAGTGCATTATCCAATCATCCATTATCCAACCCGCTGTATCCTAACTACAGGGTCACGGGGGTCTGTTGGAGCCAATCCCAGCCAACACAGGACACAAGGCAGGAACAAATCCCCGGGCAGGGTACCAGCCCACCGCAGGGCACACACCCACACACACACACCAAGCACACACCATTTAGTGCATTAAGCATAATTAAATTATATTTGATAAAAACAATTTTATTATGTTTAACCGATGTACATATTTTTTTATTTTAATCTGAAATGCCATTTTTTTTCAGTGCAGGGAAAGTATACATTAACATAATAGTCAGTCAGTCATTCATTTTCCAACCTGCTATATCCTAACACAAGGTCACGGGGTTCTGCTGGAGCCAATCCCAGCCAACACAGGGCGCCATGGCAGGAACAAATCTCCGGGCAGAGCACCAGCCCACTGCAGGGCACACACACCCACACACCAAGCACATAGGCTACTAGGGACAATTTAGAATCGCCACTGCACCTGACCTGCATAGTTCTTAAATATGTATACCAGTAACAGCGAAAAGCACGATAACGTGCAGTGAATACACTTGACTTGAGCATTCCTAGTTTTCCTCCTCTTTCTCTGTGCGTTGATCATTCGTTTGCTGAGAGGTTGATGCGCTTGCTGCTTCGTGAACAGCTCTTCTTTTCTCCTCCCTATGTGGCCCACTGCTTCTCTTCTACCGTCGGCATTTCTTTTGCATTAAAACTGATTAAGTCATTTTTTCTTAATCTTTCACTTTTCAATTTTTGCCAGTCTGACTCAAGAATGATTTAAGATATGAAGAGGTGGAGGAAGTTTCGGCAAAGATGGTAAGGATCAGAACGGCACCCATACGCATGTGACGCACGGCCAGCCTTCTGCGCGCTGCCGACAATTGATTATACAATAAAATAAAATAAAAATACAGTGAGGAATAAAAATCATCACCACGAAAGCGGATAGTAGACATCACAAAGTATACGCGTACCACATTTCAAGTCAATAGGTGAAACGGTTTGCGAGTAACAGGTGATTTAAAATCCTGGACACACAAATGAACAGCCACGGTAGTGTATTATATAAGAAGATATGTCATCGGTAGATACTGTACTGTACCCTTATATGGCGGACGACTCAATCAGGTTTGCTTGGAATACGCGTGGTGCGTTACTGTAGAAATAAGACAAGACACCCGCTACGGACCACAGACGTAAGTACGATCAGGAGTCACATAAAGAAGAGGGACGCCTCACATCCTGACAAACTGGTGAGGAAGGCAGGCTCTATTGTAGACACAGAGCTGTTTGACATCTGTGGCAGAGCGACGGGCGCTGAGCAGACTCCTGTCAATCATGGAGAATCCACTGAACAGGATCATCCCCAGACAGAGGAGCAGCTTCAGCGACAGACTGCTGTCACCATCCTGCTCCACTGACAGACTGAGGAGACCCCACACTATGTGACTCTTTAATTCCACCCGAGGGGGTAAACGTTAACAATATACAAAGTTATTGTCTGTTATACCTGTTGTTGGTAAGAGTTATTACTCTTTAATTTAATATTGTTTTTATTAGTATGTGAATTTCCCCTTGGGATAGATAAAGTATCTATCTATCTATCTATCTATCTATCTATCTATCTATCTATCTATCTATCTATCTATCTATCTATCTATCATATAGTGCCTTTCTATCTATCTATCTATCTATCTATCTATCTATCTATCTATCTATCTATCTATCTATCTATCTATTATATAGTGCCTATTGTCTGTTATACCTGTTGTTGCTAAGAGTTATTACTCTTTAATTTAATATTGTTTTTATTAGTATGTGAATTTCCCCTTGGGATAAATAAACAACAACAACAACAACATTTATTTCTATAGCACATTTTCATACAAACAGTAGCTCAAAGTGCTTTACATATTAAAGAATAGAAAAATGAAAGACACAATTTATATAATAAAATAAATCAACATTAATTAACATCAAATAAGACTAAGGTTCAATGGCCAGGGGGGACAGAAAAAATAAAAAAACTCCAGACGGCTGGAGAAAAAATAAATTCTGTAGGGATTCCAGACCATGAGACCACCTGACCAGTCCCCTCTTTGGATTTAGGATTCTCACGGAAGGGCTTGATGATGATGATGGTCACGTAGACTTCTGCCTTTTAATCCGTCCATCATTGTTGGAGCATCATGAAGCTTTGAGTAGGTGGTGGTGGTGCAGGCCACCACCACAAAGAAACCGGAAAAAGAAACAAAAAAGAGAGTAGGGGTCAATACGGATTTTAGAGCCACCATGAATAGATAATAGATCTATCTATCTATCTATCTATCTATCTATCTATCTATCTATCTATCTATCTATCTATCTATCTATCTATCTATCTATCTATCTATCTATCTATCTATCTATCTATCTATCTGTAGAAACATCTCAATTGATGATCCATAGAATGGGATGGACCTGAGCCAAAGTAAAGAGTCTAAATACTTGTGTCAATGGGAGATTTCAAATTTTATTTGTTATTTTAAATACTTTTACCAAAAAATTCTGAATTTGTCATTGTGGGGTATTGAGTGTTGTTTGATGGGGGAAAAAATAAGTTGAAATGATATAAGCACAAAACTAGCAAAGTGACAAACAGGCAAATACAGGAAGTTTCTGCATATATAAAGTAATTCCTATATGTGAAAAGACATTTTGAATATATGAAGTCATTCTTAATAATGTCAGCATCTGAATATATAAAGTCAGTGTCTGATTATATAAAGCTAAAGTCTGAATATATAAAGTCAGGAATAACTTAATATATATTGTGATGGACAGCCGGGTCCCATGCCCGGCCGGGACGCCCCTGCTGCATATGCTCCGGGGGAGCCACCATAGACAGCTCAATAACTCCCCCGGGACACTTGGTGGCAGCCTCCCTGGCCAATGTTCATTTCCCAGTCTCCTACACGGCTCCATGGGAAATGGAGTTCTCCACAACCTGTGTGGGAGCTGGGGTGGCCGCTAGGGGTGCAGCCGAGACTCAACAACCTGGCTGGACGAGTCATCAGCCCCACCCAGAGGTGCATTTGGGACGAGGTGGTCAAGCACCTGGAACACTTCCGGGTGGGGTATAAAACGGGCCAGCCTCCACCACTAAAGGGCCAGAGTTGGGTGGAGGAGGACGAGGTTGCCTGAGAGGAGTGGTGGTACAAGATGGGGAGTTGCTTTATGTTGTTGAAGTGCTTTTGGGAGTGTGTATTGCCTGTGGGTCACGGGGAAGACGTGCGCCCACGGGTGAAGAAAAATAAAAAGCCTGTGTGACTTTTACATGTGCCTCTGCGTAGTCTGTGCCGGGTCGGGAGCTATATAGCATCTTTCACAATATATATATATATATATATAATTGCTCAAAAAAATAAAAGGAACTCTTTGAAAACACCTCAGATCTCAATGGGGAAAAAAACTGCTGTCTCTACTGCTATGGACTGATATTGTGATGTGTTAGGAATGAAAGGATGGAAATGAAAATGATGAACCGATAGAGAGAGGGCTGAATTCAAAGACACCCCGAAAATCAAAGGGAAAAAATGATGCAGTGGCAGACAGGCGAGTCCATTTTGCTGATATTTCATTGCATCAACTCCAAATTGTACTCAGTAGTTTGTATGCCCTGACCCCACGCCAAAGGCCTGACGATATCCTAAATAGGAAAGGCACTTTCAGGGTGAACCTGCTCTCATCTGTGAAAAGCACAGGGTGCCAGTGGTGGACCTGCCAATTCTGGTATTCTATGGCAAATGCCAATTGAGCTTCACGGTGCCCACTGGAGGACATCGGGCCCTCAGGCCACCCTCATGAAGTCGGTTTCTGATTGTTTGCTCAGAGACCTTCACACCAGTGGCCTGCCTGCTGGAGGTCATTTTGTAGGCTCTGGCAGTACTCATCTTGTTGCACTTTGCCCAAATGAGCAGATGCCAGTCCTGCTGATGGGTTAAGGACCTTCTACGAGGGGCCCAGTCCAGCTCTCCTAGAGGAACTGCCTGTCTCCTGGAATCTCCTCCATGCCCTCGAGACTGTGCTGGGAGACACGGCAAACCTTCTGGCAATGACACGTATTGATGTGCCATCCTCGAGAAGTTGGACTACCTGTGCCACCAGGTCCAGGTATGGCCTCATGCTATGAATAGTGACACTGACCGTAGCCAAATGCTAAACGAGTGACAAAACAGATGAGGAGGGACAAATGTCAGTGGCCTCCCTCCACCTGTTAAACCACTCATTCCTGTTTTGGGGGTCGTCTCATTGTTGCCCCTCGTCTCTAGCGCACCAACTGATGAATAAGCCCCTCTGCTACTTAACTGACCAGATCAACAGCCCACAAGTTTCACTGACTTGATGCTATACTCTCATTAGAAAGTGATCCTTTAATTTTTTTAAGCAGTATATATTAATGCATACAGTGCCTATAAAAATGATTCTCCTTCCTGTCGTATTTTGTTTTTATGCAACGTTGGCTTTTTAGACTTTGATCAACAGATTAAAGACTCTTTAAAGTCAAGGTGAAAAGAGATCGCCGCAAAGTGGTCTAAATGAATTACAAGTAACGGATTCCATAAGTGTTCACCCCCTCTGATATGGCAGCCATAAATAATCACAAAGTCATCGGCTGGCGTGGACCACAGCTGAGCTCCTAAGTGGATGTTTGTGTCTTAAAGCTGAATTGAACTCAATTGATTTTGGACATGAAGGTCAGCTTTCAACGGCATTAAGCACAGACAGACAAAGAAAGCGTAAAATGGGCTCTGGTCCGTGAGGCTCCTTTTTTGTTTACGGAGCTGCGATCATCGTATGTGGAGCAGATCACGTCTGACTACCGGGCCGGCAACGTTAAAGTGGCCTGAAGGCGTTGAATCGTCTGGCCGAGACTGAAGGTGACCGTGCAGAATGTCCTCTCGATCCGCACTCTTCATTTGATATACGGTGAGCACCACAGTGCAGCTCATCACGCGCACGCCGAGTCATCCTGAGATACGCTCGCCTGAGGTCACACGGTGGGCTGCGGTGTCTGACGACTTGAATTCCTGGCGGGCTGTCGAATAAGTCACCCACCGTAGGGTACAATTAGCACGCCGTACAAGTGCTGGCTGCTCTTACAGGCTACAACACGACTGCTGAATGTTGACACAATATGCTTGAAGAATATTTTTTTTTAATTATAATTCGTGATTCCAAATCGGCCGCAGTGCGAGTGTGGATGGGTGCTGCCTGGGGGAGCCCACGATGGACTGGCATTCTGTCCAGTGCTGCCTGGTTGTGCCCAGTGGTGCTCCAGACAGGCGCCAGTCTCCCAGCTCTTATGTTAATATTTTAAAGTGAAGGAAAAAAAAAACCAACAAATAAACAAAATAATATTCAACACATAATGACAAAAAACCAGAATAATAACATACAGTCATGTGAGAAAGAAATGACACCTCGTGAAATGTTTTCTTTTTCAGCATATTTAGACATTCAAGTATCAAGTGTCATTTAAACTTTAGATAAAGGTGATGTCATTGAAAGAACAAATGAAATGTGGCCTTACAATAATTTATCAACAAAAAATGAAAAGATACGCCATTTGTGTCTGTGGAAAAAGTAAAAGCCCCCCCACCCCACTTGACGCTACTAGCTGGTGTTGACCCCTCAAGTCAGCATTGCCTAAAACTGACCAGCAATCTTTTACATCGACTGGCAGAACGTTCTTCCAACTCCTCCATGCAGAATTCTCTCAGCTGTGTGGTGTCTGAGGGGTGTTTGTGTGCACAGCCCACTTCAAACCCCCCACCACATGACCTTGATGACGTTCAGATACCGGCTTTGACTCGGCCCCCTTCCAGAACCCTCCATTTCTGCCACTCCTCGGTGGATTAACTGGTGTCATGTTGCAAGATCCACTTTGGTGTTGAGTTTCCATTGTCTGATATGAGATGGTCAGACGGTATCCGTGAACACCATCTGGGACAATCTGTCTGTCTGTCTATCTATCTATTATATAGTGCCTTTCATATCTATCTATCTATCTATTATATGGTGCCTTATCTATCTATCTATCTATCTATCATATAGTGCCTTTCTCTCTATCTATCTATCTATCTATCTATCTATTGTGACAGATGGCTGGGTCCTTTTCCCAACTGGGGCACCTTTGTAAGGAAAGGACCGGGGAAGTAGATATGCACAGGGCACTGCCTTCCCTGGAGCGCTAGATGGCAGCCCCCCTGGGTTGCAACATCATCTTGGATTCCCACAGGGCTCCATGGGAGTTGGAGTTTGGCACAGCCCTGTTGGGTTCCATGACAGCACCAGTTAATGCATACTCCTACTTTTTTGGACTTTCACCACACCTGGGAGTGCTTCCAGACCTCACTAACAAGCCACTTGGAGTACCCTCAGGTAGCAGCCAAAATTAGGAGGAAAAGGACAAAATTTCCCTGTGATTAGTGGAGGTTGACAAGATGGAAAGAGAGAGAGAGACAGACAGACAGACAGACAGAAAGAAAGAAAGAAAGAAAGAAAGAAAGAAAGAAAGAAAGAAAGAAAGAAAGAAAGAAAGATTATATTATTTTTATTAGTTATATAGTTAGTTAGTTTTATAGTTTTTATTATTGGTGCTTGCTGTACTATGCTGGCCATTGGTGTGAAACTGGAGGGAAACGTTTCCTGCATCAAAATAAAACCCGTGTGTGTTGCTAGACTTGTGCCTGCTGTCTGTGTCGGGTTTGGGGAGCTGGTGTGCCCCCTGGTATCATATGCGGCAGAATCTGTCTATAGATAGATGTGAAAGACACTATATAATAGATAAATAGATACAGTAGATAGATAGATAGATAGATAGATAGATAGATAGATAGATAGATAGATATGAAAGGCACTATATAATAGATAGATAGATAGATAGATAGATAGATAGATAGATAGATAGATAGATAGATAGATAGATAGATAGAGAAGTAGCCTTTGACATTTATCTATAGACAGATTCTGCCACATATGCCACCTGACACAGACAGACACCAAGCACAAGTCTAACAACACACACGGGTTTTATTTTGATGTAGGAAACGTTTCCTTCCAGTTTCCCACCAATGCCCAGCAGATTACAACAAGCCCCTTTAATTAAACCAACACTTTCTTTTCTTCTTCTTTCCTCCTCTCTGTCTCTTGTCCACCTCCGCTCCTCTTCCAAGGTGCATGAAACACGAGACAGCAGACTGATGAGCTTCTCTTCTGTTTCCGAGGTCCTAAACACCCACCTTCCTTGCTCCTCATCACTTCCCTCTATGCATTGTACTTCTGGATGAGCACACTTTGGCCGTCTGCTCCCAAGCCCGTACCGAGCCCACCCCTATGACTAAAGATTAAACCAAACGTTTTTTTTTGTTGGGGGGAGTCGTGGATGACTTGAAGTGAGTCACCGGTTATGTCAGACTAAACGACTGTCCATCTTGGGGTCTCACCGGCGTCTGCCCCCAACTCGCTAAGGTTGCGCATATGAAGGCTACGACAGGTCATGTAATGTGACACGGCCTTCAGTCACCTACTGCTGGGTTTGTTTGTGTTGCACTACACCGAGCCCATTAAGTCCCTCAATGAATTGTCTTCTACACGCCTCGTCTTCAGTGGTCCCAAGTTTATTTTCATTTCACTCTGTTCCATTCAAGTTAAACATTTCATTCAATTATTTGCTTCCATGTCCACCGAAATGCAAAACAAAAAAAGCAGGAAAGCAAAGACCATCAGCACGGTGGGAGTCTCGGATAACCTGACCAGCATGGCCGCAGTAATTCAGCCCTGCCTGTAGGTGGCACTCTGCTGAATGTGTGCCCATCCATTTCTTGAGCTTTTCTTCTTTGTGATAAGAGTGGAATGAATGCAAGACAATGGGGCTGCAGCTACTGGAAGGTGTCGAGCACCACACTAGACAGGAAATACGTGATCCCCCGGTCTACTTGAAGATCTGGAGGTCTACGCTAGACAGGAAATAAGTGACCTCCATGTTGAAAATAGAAATGTTTCCTGATGCGTCTCCTTAGACCTATTAATAAAAATAATAATAATAATAATAATAATTCTTTATTTTTATATAGCACTTTTCTCACTACTCTAAGCACTTCAGCAATTGGGGTGCCACTTCACCCACCACTTATGTGTAGCACCCACCTGGATGTTGCGACGGCAGCCATTTTGTGCACCAGGACGCTCACCACACATTAGCAGAAGTGGTGAGAGAGAGAAACAATTAGAGACAGGGGATGATTGGGGGGCCAGAATGACCAGGCCATGGTGGGCAATTTAGCCAGGACATTGGCATACCCCCAACTCTTTATAAAAGATGCCCAGGGACCTTTTATGACCACAGAGAACCAGGACCTCAATCTTTACATCTCATTCGAAGTACGGCGCCATCTTTACAACACGGTGTCCCTGTCACTGCACTGGGGCACGGGTTGTAGGTACCCCCTGCTGGCTTCACCAACACCTCTTCCAGCAGCAACCCAAGCTTTTCCCAGATGGTCTCCCATCCAAGTGCTGGCCGGGCCTGAACAGGCTTAGAGCTTCAGGTGGGTGAGCTCTTCTGAATCGCAGGTTGTATGGCTGTGGGCTCGTGGTGGGGTTAGCTGACTCAGATAATTCTCACGGTTACACTGTGGTGAAGATCAGGGCTGGAAGAGGGTTATCTGACTCAAAGTGACAAAACCGAGCTTGCGTGGAGGCCACGTGTTTCCTGTCTAGCGTGGAGCTCCACCGCTTCCAGTGTTCTGCTGCCCAGAAGCCTCTCGTGGTGCCTACGTGCTCTCGGCGCCATACTGTGTGAGCAATCCATTTGTGTCAAAGCCTGACACGGTTAATAGGAACCAGACCCTCCTCGTGTGGATACAAGCAAATGGGTGGAAAGTCCAGTCCGGGACAGCAGCAGCAGCAGCAGCGGCAATTACAAGCAGACCTTAAACTATTTATTTAGCTTCCCAAATTAATTATGAGTCAGTGCATTCCACCTTTGTGAATTAGCTGACCTCAAAAAGAAAAAAGAAAATACAAATATAAGAAATAACCCTCATTAAGAAAGCTTTGGCGTTAAGTGAGGTGGAAATTCGGGAGGGACGTCAAGTAGCTGAAGTGAATCCTGGCATCTGCCTTCTCGGTTACACAAGAGGTCATCCTACGCATTCTGGCAGGCAAGCAGGCGGCAGGAATGTGGAAAGCACCGCGCAGATGTTGGGTCCACTTACTATAACCTGTGTTAGGAGGAGACATAAAAATAAACGTACGTCTTCTTCCTTAAATCATTTTAGGAACCTTGTAGCAGAGAATTCGGGACATGATGGACCTTCTTTATCCACTCCAGAAAGGGCAGAGGATAACCCTCCATGACTACAACAACCAATACTTAGGTGGACGGTTTTTGTTTTTTCATTGTGATGTTCCTTCAACCGTATGATGGAAAGCCTTGAGGACATCAGGCAGATGATGTTCACGCACTCCACAGGGAGTCACGGCTGAGGAGATCAGGCTCACTCTTATGGGCCGGAGAGGACGCGAGAGATCAAAGTCCTCCTGCTTTGTCTTCTTCTTTGCACTTATAGTGCATGGGGGTGTACTTACTTTTTCACAGTCGTGTGAAAAAGTAAGTCCACCCCATGGAAACTGTTGACTTTCTCAACATAACTGAACAACTAAACGGTAGATCGTCATGCACACGGGGCTGTGATGGCGTAGGTCCTGCCTCTTCCTGTTTTGGGAGCCTCTTGAACCCGATACCGTCGATAACGCAACCGAATGAGCTGACAGATGGGGACAAAACACACACCAAGCAACGGGATGGTGCAAACGTGCTTTTATTAACAATAAAAAAAAAAACCAGTTTGTGTCCAAATGTGCAGTGCTCACAGTTCATAAATAATCCATAAATAATCCACCTCGATGGCACCCACTCCTCAGCACAATCAGTGACTACGATTCCGACCCTAGAGCACCAATCCCTCGCTCCGTCGTGGGACCCCTCACCATGTCTGCAAGACCACTCGGAGTCGGTTGTCCTCTCATCTTGTCCTTCACGCCCATACAGTCGTCCCTCGGATTCCTGGAGAGGACGCCACCTCGATGGCACCCACTCCTCAGCACAATCAGTGACTACGATCCGACCTTAGAGCGCCTATCCCTCTCTCCATCGTGGGACCCCTGACGGTGCTGCCTTCTCTCTTTCCCTCTTTCTCTATTTGCCCCAATGCCACATTCTTGCTCTACATGTCTTTCTCTTTTCCTTCGTTTTTCCTCTTTCGGTTTTTTGTTTCCCCATCTCCTGTGCCGGCCCGTACTCATACGGCTCTGTGGTCGCAGCATCTCAATCACGCACCGCAGGAAGCCAATGAAGCAATTAAGAAAGATCGCACCCTCACATACAGGTTCGTCTCGCCCCAAATTACCCCATCAACTTCCCGCAGCTACGCGAGCGCGCCCACGGAGACTAACCCGGCAAATTGGATTATTTTTTAAAATCTGGGATATTTGTTTGGTACGAAAGCCGAGAGAGAACGTGTAATATCGTTATTTTTTTAAATTGTCTCCTCGAGAAAACGAAAGTTTGTTTTCATGAGATAACAGAATAATTTTATTTTGATCTCGAGATAAACGAAACTTAACCTTTGCTCCTGGCATCAGGCTTGCTTAGATTGCAACGCCTATACAGCAGAAGCCTTGCTAACCGTCTTCTTAAATGATTGACACTATAAACATATTTTAGCCTGCGTCAGCCCTTGACTGAACAAAAATGTGACGCGCTGATCAATACGGTTCTGCTCTTCTGCCATTTCAAACAGGACGCGGCTTCAATAAGCTAAACATTAAACATTCGATACAATTATCTCATAATTTCGAGAAAACAAGATCTTTTGTTTTGTTGAGATCTCGATAAAATGAGTCCGTTATCACGAGGAAACAATTAAAATAAAATAACGATATTCCACGTCCTCTCTTGGCTTCCGTAGTTTGCAGCCATGGACCCAGTGTATCACGGAGGCCTTCAGCTAAAGGTGATCTACCTGAACAAACGACACATCAGACTGACATGGTGTATTCGTCCCCATCATGTCGATTAACAAAGATGCCGATCTGTCATGTGCAAAAAGTAAGTCCACCCGTACATTTATCATCCACGTCAGGTCCATCAAAGTAGAATCAGGTGTTCCCAGAGGAGGTGCCAAGGATTAGAACCCCTCAGGCAGTATGCAGGTGGACCCTCTGTCTTAGTTGAACCTCAGATATCGAGGGTCTGTTGTTCTCTTGGAGAAGGTACCTTAAACCTATTGTGAAGAAATAAGAACACAAAGAAACCGATTAAGGGTTGGGGATACGTCCCTATATCATGTCGGTGGTCCGGGCAATCAACTGGGACTGATACTACGGTCAAAAGTGGCTACACCAAATCAACCTTCAACAGAGCTTTTATGGGTCAGTGGCAGGAAGCACAACAGACATAGGAAATGGGGATGACGTGGAGAGTGAGTGACAGAGGTGACGTCATCATCAGGACCCGGAAGTGAAATCATTGATGAGGGACTGGAGGTGAAATCAATACAGGAGGACGGAAGCATCACCAGATGGATGGGATATGGAAGCGGTGTCATCTTCGGGAGTCGGGACGGTGTTTACTTGGGCGGAATTCCAAACGATGTGGACTTTTAATCTTCTGTTTTTCTGGTGAGGAAGGGACAAAGGCATTCATACTTCGTCTTAAATCCACATCTTGCATTCTTTTGCGCTCTGTCAGGCTCTGTTGGCTGCCCCCTAATCGCGTGTGTTGTGATACTGTTTAGTCTCGAGCATCGGAGACTGTGTGGAGACCTCATCCTGGTATTTAGGATCGTCAAAGGCATTGATAAAGCAGATCCAGTAACATTTTTTCAGCTTAAGGGTGATGATGATGTCACTTCCCCGCGCATGGGGGGGTCAGGTGTGTATGATGACGTCACTTCTGATCCAGACTACATCACTTCCGGTCCTGGTGATGTCACTTCCTGTCTCGGCCTTTAAAGCCACCATCTTTAACAGCCTAAAATCAGTTCTGGTTTGGACTCTGATCTGTGAACATCTCTCAAAAAAATACCCATTTGCAGCCAGGGCATAATATACGGGTGGCTGCCCCAAACTTTTTTGATGTCTTTGGATTGTTCTTATGACAGCAGCGTAGTCATAGGCGCCAAAACCGGAAGTGACATCATCATTGGCGCCAGAACCATGCAGGATTTCCAATGGATTGTCTGCAGAGGATTGAGAAAGAAAGTCAGTGCACCTTGCCACCCCCTGGTCTGGCGTGGAACTATCACTATTCAGGCCCTTTAGCTGCCTCCCAATCGCACGTGTGACAGGTTGAATCAGGTACTCAAGGACGTCGGTGGAAATGAATGAGAAGACCATTTAAGACTGAAGCCAGGAAGATCTTCTTTATGCAAAGAGTTGTGGCACTCTGGAAAAAAAACACCAAGCCATGGAGTTGAAGCAGACACCTTGACCACCTATAAGAAGAACCTGACTGGGATATTGGCGGACAGCTGAGCTTGATGGGGCTTGATGGACTGAATGGTCTCTTCTCGTTTGTCATAATTTCTCATGTTCTTTGCTATTGACAGGTGTGGTGTCATCATACCAAGTTGAAAAGGGCTCATTCAACAGACGGACGTGCACCATCATCAGACTGGAAGATCTGGCCTGCTCTCATAGGAACGGAATCAGCTGGAGTGGACGGGGAAGACTCTCCTCAATGTTAATAAATTTTCTTCAGCAGGTCACTGGAGTTGCCATGGGGACTAGAATGGGACCTAGCCATGCCAACATCTTGAACATCAAAGGGGGAGTATTTTCCTTCCTACCTAGACTTTGTACTGGACCTTAATAAAAGATCTATCGATAATCGTGTTGATGCTGCCTCTTGCTCCAGAAGCCAGCTAGAGGAATTCACGAATAACTTTATGAGTTTCCATCCATCTCTCAGATTTACAGTTGACGTTTCTGCCACAATCTAACCATTTTGTTAGACCTCAGTCTTTCTATCAGCTTTCCAGGACTTCAAACCTCCATTTATTACAAGCCAACGGACTCACACAGTAACCTTCTCTTAATCTCCTTCCATCCTTAACATACTAAAAACTCTCAAACTCTCTGACACTCCCTTACACTCCACCTCCTCTGCAGTGATGAGGTTGACGTCTGTAACGAAGCACACAGGATGAGGAGTTTCTTCATTGATAGAGGATACCCAACTCACCTACTCATATTGTAGACAGGACCCTCACTCAGACCAGGAGCAGACCACGTAACATCTACTCTAAGTGAAACCCCAATAATAAACCCGCTGGTCTTCTCATTCCACCCTAACCCTGGTCATCAAACAATATTTCCTCATGCTGCAGACTGATCCATCCTCAGGAGCCTTTTTCCCCCTTGATCTCCCACCGTGGACCATCACAAACTCCTCATCCACAGCTCACTTCTCAGAAGAGAGACACACTCCCCGCCGGGCACTGTGAGCTGTAACAGGAGCCGCTGTGTCACTTGCAGACACCTCACCGAAAATACCCTCACGTCTGGTCCATCTGGTATATTCAGTAATAGAAAACAGTGCCAGTCTAGAAATCTGATTGATGCCATTTCTTGTAGGACGTATCCAGCCATTGACACAGGTGACTCTGGGAGACGGCGAGCAGACCGTTTCAGGGAGCACGTCTGAGCCGTTAAGATCACAGAAACGGACTGTAGATCACTTCACATCCCTCAGTCATAGCCACACTGATCTCTCTTTTTGTGTTCTTTCACAGGGCCTCAAAGACACTTTTCACAGAAAACCTGAAGAAGCTCAGCTCATACTCTGGGTCTCCAGATCTTAATGACCAACTCGCTTTGTAATATCTCCCCTCATTTTCCTTTTCAATTCAAATGCCTGCAATTTCCAATTATAAATAAAGTATGAGGTCCGCCTCTAAAAGAGACGGGAGTGAATTTGAGAGATGATTGTTTTTCTCATGGCCAGCTTTGTGTGGCGTGCTGCAGAGTGAGTTCACCTCGCTCCCTAGTCATTCTGAAACCTGGGTTGTCCTACAAGTATCGTAGTTCCTTGCCCAGCATATTCGCTCCTTTCGTGTGATTTTTTACACTGAAATAAAATTGTGTCCATATTTTTATATCGGTCAGTTTATTAAAAGGGATCTTTTAATAAATAAAGCCGTGGGTATTAGCTCGTCTTCTCCAATGGCAGCTTCTTCTCACCTTCTCTTTTTCCGTCTCCTTGGCTTTGTTCTCTTCTTCTCCTCCTGTTTGTCTTACCTGCTCTTTCCTTTTCGGTCACACAGCTGATGAAGGTCCTACAGACCAAGCGTTGCGTCTTTAACCTTCTTTTCAGCGTGGAAATAACCTTTCGTTTTTTTCCTTTCCAGATGCACGCTGATTCCGTTTTTCACTAACTTTATTATATAGTGCCTTTAATGGAATTCCTTCCAAAAGTTAATTACACTTTTTAGAACAAGCCGAACTGAAGAAGGCCCAAATTCATACTGAGTTACGTGAGTTGACAGCGAGCCACATCCCTAACAGACCAAAGTGAATACCAGAGAGTATATAGATAAAGAGATTTCTTTTTTATTGCACCAGATGCCTTCTTCATTTGTTTGTCAGAGCCCTCCTGACCCCCGGCCCACTCCTACCACTCCTCTTCAGTAACAGCATCGTTTATTTGGATGCATTTCAAGCGCACGGTTGTTTATTGAACCCAGTCATATTTTATGTGTCTCAAAAACTGCTTTGCCATTTAACTTTCCACATGAGGGTCCGGACCTCCTTGAAATCTGTAAATCACCAGCAGCCCCCTTTTCCTGCCTCCACACCGACAATTGCTCAAGTCAAGTGGCTATTTAATCGGTCCCACGCAGCTGCAGCTGGGCTCCTCTCCCTTGGCGTCACTCGTATTGTTTTGATAGATGATTCATGGCGTTTTAGCATTCCCAAACCAGCAAATAAGAAACTTCCCTGAATAATAAAATTAAAAGATTAACCGCAGATTATCATTTACTTCATCTAAATTGAGTCCAGCTCCGAATGTGAAACCCCACCTAAAGTCATGAGAACATGAGATCTGTAATGTGTGGGGTGAAGTACTCTGTCTGGCCTGGTGGGGGCGCCAGTGCTTACAAGAGGTAAAGGCATTGGGGGCACACTGAGGAAGGTTTAATAATAATAATAATTATAATTATTACTATATTATTATTATTTATATAATAATAATATTGCTATTATTATTATTTTTTTAAATACAAGGAGGGAGCCTTGGCTCCAAATCAGTCAACATGTAGTTATTTCCTAAAGCTTCAAAGACATCTGAGTGACTACAAGTCTGTGTGCCGCCTGAAACGACACCTCAGCATTTATCAGGTTGTATGGTTGAAAATACTCACTTGTACTTTGCTTATTGTTATTATTTTAAACAATACAGTAATCCCTCGCTATATCGCGCTTTGACTTTCGCGGCTTCACTCCATCGCGGATTTTAAATGTAAGCATATCTAAATATATATCACGGATTTTTCGCTGGTTCGCGGATTTCTGCGGACAATGGGTCCTTTAATTTAGGTTACATGCTTCCTCAGTTTGTTTACCCAGTTGATTTCATACAAGGGACGCTATTGGCGGATGGCTTAGAAGCTACCCAATCAGAGCATGTATTACATATTAACTAAAACTCCTCAATGATATACGATGTGCTTCCCCGAGCGGATTGTTTGCTTTTCTTGGTCTTTCTCTGACATTCTGTGCGCCTGACGGAGGGGGTGTGAGCAGAGGGGCTGTTTGCACAGAGGATATGGACGCTCCTCTAAGAAATGCCGCTTTATCGCGGTGGCCCAAAAGCACGTATAGATTTTTTGATTCTTGGCTTTAATCTCGCGCTCTCTCTCTCTCTGACGTTCTCTGCTCCTGACGGAGGGGCTGTTTGTTTAGAAGATACGGAGGCTACTCTAAAAAATGCTGAAAGACTACCTTCACACGGCTCCCTTCTTTGCGGCTGCTTTATCGCGGTGCTCATACTGAAAAACCCAACAGCACGTATTGATTTTTTGATTTTTTGTTTTTCTGTCACGCTCTCTCTATCTCTCTCTCTCATTCTCTGCTCCTGACGCGTGCACTCCTTTGAAGAGAAGATACGTTTGCTTTCTTTTAATTGTGAGAAAGAACTGCCATCTCTGTCTTGTCATGGAGCACAGTTTAAACTTTTGACTAAAGGGTGTTATTTCATGTCTAGAGGGCTCTAATAATGTTAACAGTGTGGGAGAGTTTATAAGGGCTTAAAATATATAAAAATAACTATACAAACATATGGTTTCTACTTCGCGGATTTTCACCTATCGCGGGGGGGTCTGGAACGCAATAATCTACTCTCGATATAAAAGCCTTAGCCTAAAAGTGCAACGATTTTGTTTTTATGTCACATTTTTTGTCACGCTTTAAATTGGGCTTATTTTAAAACCTACAAATATATGTTTGGTGTCATTCTTTTCAGAATTTATCGAACTTTAATGTGATGTTGTTAGAACCACGTCCACGGTCCCCTCACTTCTCATTCATGTGAATGCTATTGTCAGACACAGTTCCTGCGCTCTCAGCTACAAGCGGGCCGGAAAATAAAAGACAAAGAGTAGAAGACAAAGTAGAGCATCGTAAAGAGGTTGGTGTGATTCACATGCAGAGCAGGTTAGAGATTATGAAAGTACTAAAATTCAAAAGTCTCAGAAAGCTGATAGTAAAGATCGCATTAACGCTAACAAACAGAAATTATTAATAGAACAGCGAAAAGAGATTGAATATGTGGACATGGGTGATATGACAGATGTATGTAGATATTGTTGGGATTTAAGCTTTAAGTCGGAGACTCGTAGATCGCCTAATTCGTGTTGCTATCAGGGAGAAGTAGTGTTTCTTTCCAATGAAGAGGCGTATCCGCGAGAAATAAAAGATTTGTTATTTGGTGAAAGAGAAATCCACATAGGCGAGCGGCACAGACGCAAAATTGACTGGTGAGTAGTGCAGGCCAGGGGGGTTGGCAAGCAAAGTGAGCAGGGGGTGAAGCCCACTAGTACATTATATAAAGTTGTAATTTAATTCCTGCTTGTCTTTTACTATGTGTAATTGTCTGAGGTTATGGATGTAGAAACGAAGGTGGGGAGAAATTATAAAGTACAATACCTTATAAACAGGAGTACGTCTATGGGATTTGAGGCCTTCTGATAAAGGCTACACAATGAAGAATACAAAAGGGGAAAGTAGAGTAATAGAGAGAACACTACCAGGACAAAACACACACACACAAACTTGCAAACCGCACACACACACACACAAATTTGCACGCACACACTCTTTCATCTTTCGGAGTACACAGCGACACTGGGAGAACATGCTGACTCCACACAGATGGGCTGATGTGGCATTTGATCCCAGGATTCTTGCAGATGCCACCCAAGCAGTGCACTGATGTTATTTTACACTACGGCGTCATTTTGTACAATGCAGTCATCGCTGGTCCACAGGACAAACTAATATTTGAAAATTAGCACTAGACCGCCATGCTCACCACCCCTGGCACCATCACACATATTTTGTCTTATTCTCTGCCAAGACGGCTTGTCTTCATTTATTCTCCATTCTAGATCTGAATGGCAGGCAGTCATTCATGTAAACTGACCCCAATGGAATCCGTGACAAAATGAACTTTTTCTTTAGGCTGTAAACACCCGCAGCCACCAGAAGCACAGCTCATTTTCAGATGAAGGAGAAAGAAACTTCTAGAAATGCTAAATTTATGGTGGATCCATCCATTCACCCACTGTTGTACCCATCCTCACAGGAGCCGTGTCCTTTTCAGTGGCATCGGGCACCTGGTAGGAGCCAACCCTGGAGATGGTGCCAGTCCAAAGCAGGACTACCAGATGCCAGCACTCACTCACTCACTCATTCACTCAGTAACAGCGGGCGAGTGGAGTGTTGCCAGTTACCTGAACATCCATATATAGGAGGTCCCCTGACAATTAAAGAGAATACTCAGGATTAATAATAAAAAAAATAAAAATAAAACAATGAAGAAAAACATGTGGCATTGAGTAACTGGGAAAAGAGGAAATGAGAATGAATAACTGAAAAAAGGAGGGCATCTGTGAACAATAAGACTGCCAGCGCATGAGGAGGAGTAGGAGAAGGAAGAGGAGGAGGAGGTCGCTGGATTGGACGTTGAGCCCAGATGCCACCCAAGGTACGCGGTTTTGTCGCGAGTCCAGCAGAACATTTGCTCCCATTTAAAGATCTCTGATTGTGAATTACTTGATGGTGTAAAAGCCCTTGGCACTCTGTAATGGGGGTCTTTACTGATCTAATTCTTAGGAGATGCCAGCTGGCTGTGGGTCATTCGGTCCACCTTCATTTAATATTGCACCTTTTTTTTAGTGTCAACGCTTTTTTCATGCTCTCTTTCACTTAAGGGGATGAATGTTTCTTGACCGTTAGTGCGCAGAGGACGAATCTGACTTCCCGGACTTTATACCGGGGTCTGTGGGCACACACGTGTGAATGGGGTCTGCCATTACAGACAAGCATGTCTGTGCCTAATGCCCACAGCAAGCAATTTAAGCAGACAGGCAGAGGGGATCATTTTGGGAATAGAGGCTAAAATGACAAAGAAAAGGGTGGGCAGTCCATAGAGATAGCCAACATTCAGTGGACGCCCTTAGTGGATAAGGCACTATATACAATTTGGGGGTGCCAAGTTCACTTCCAACCTGAGACCTCTTGTAAAGTCAGCTGGGCTGAGGTTCAGGCACTATATACGACCAGAAAGGCCCCGTGACACACCAGAGCTCACTGGCAAGAGAATCGCTCTGTTGTTTGCTATGGAAAGGCGCTATAAAACTTTAATTCCAACTACTGGCGCCAGCTGAGTACCACCGTTGGTCACATCTTTAGGATGAGGAAGTGAATGACTTAATATTAGGTGCTGACTAATAAAAGGCACTATATAAACCTGGTGGGCTGTTCCTCCACTTAATGATAATACATTTTATTTATATAGCACCTCTGCCCATGACCAGTACTGGCAATCTAACAGATCCTGAACTTCACCTTCTCAGGCTACTACAGTCGTGGCCAGTAAGGTTTGAGAATGACCCAAGTGTTGGTTTTCACAAAGTTTGCTGCTTCTGCGTTTTTAGATCTTTTTGTCAGATGTTTCTATGGTGTTCTGAAGTAGAATTACAAGCAATCCAGAAGTTTCCAAACAATTACATTAATGGAGCGTGTGGCCGGGTCCCTTGCCCGGGTGCGATGCCTCCATGCTGGGAGGACCAGGAGAGCAAGTGTGGCAGAGCATTACCTCCCCCAGGACGCTAGATGGGTGGCAGCGGTGCCTCGAACACCCGCAGGGCTAAATGGGAGTTGGAGTTTGGTGCAGCCCTGTTGAGATCCGCTGGTGCCACCAGGGGGTGCTGCAGCAGGATCTACTGAGCCCTTATGAGTCATCAAGCACCTGGAGCACTTCTGGGTGACTTATAAAAGGAGCCAGCAGCCACTACCTGGGGAGCTGGAGGTGGGAGGAAGAAGACTAAGCTTGACCCGAGGAGTGGAAGACAAGGAAAAGAGAGAGAGGGAGAAGACTACGGAGTTGTGCTGTGCCTGTGGGAAACGGGGAAGGCATTTCCCACGAGTAAAAAAGGAAATAAAAAACGTGTGCGCCTTGACCTTGCGTCCCACTTGTGTCGGGTTCAGGTGGCAGTGCCAGCCTGGTTGGTCCACAATTAAGTTTATGCAGAGTCAATATTTGCAGTGTTGGCCCTTCTTTCTTTTTCAAGACCCCTGCAATTCGCCCTGGCAGTGTGCCAATGAACTTCTGGGCTAAGTCCTGACTGATGGCAGCCCATTCTTGCAGAATCAATGCTTGGAATTTGTCACAATTGGTGGGTTTTTGTTTGTCCACCCATAGTTCCCAATGGGAGTTTTCTGGCCATGGACCCTAAATTTTCTTCCCCGAGTCACCTAGTTCTCACTTTGGCCTTATGGCCCGGTGCTCTATCATGCTGGCCACCAAACCGTTCTTGGATGGTTGGGAGAAGTTGCTCTCGGTGGATATTTTGGTCCCATTCTTCATTCGTGGCTGTGTTCTTAGGCAGAATTGTGAGTGAGAAGCAACCCCACGTGACATGAATGGTCTCAGGATGCTTTACCATTGGCCTGACACAGGACTGATGGTAGCGCCGCTCACCTTTTCTTTTTTCCAGATGCCCCATATTTCTGTAACATTAGCCTAGCAGGTTCGGCCATTGGGTCATACAAAGTGAGGACAAAATGGGCGTCTTTGTGGGTCCACAGTCCTCACAAATTGCAGGTGACACTGCCTTCATCACTATCGTTTTTTTGTGATTTTATAATACACTCACTGGCCACTTTATTAGGTACACCTGTTCAACTGCATGTTAACACAAATCTCTAATCAGCCAATCACATGGCAGCAACTTAGCACATTTCGGCCTGTAGACGTCAAGATCACCTGATGAAGTTCAAGCCAAACATCAGAATAGGGAAGAAAGGAGATTGAAAAGACTCTGAATGTTGACATGGTTGTTGGTGCCAGACGGGCTGCTCTGGGTATTTCAGAATCTGCTGATCTACTGGGATTTTCACACACAACCATCTCTATGGTTTACAGAGAGTGGTCTGGAAAAGGGGAGTATTTCCAGTGAGTGGCAGTTCTGTGGGTGAAAATGCCTTGCTGATGCCAGAGGTCAGAGGAGAATGGGCAGACTGGTCTAACCTGCTAGAAAGGCAACAAGAACTCAAATAAGCACTTGATACAACCGAGGTCTGCAAAAGAGCATGTCTGACTACACCAACCGAGGCGTGCAGAAGAGCATGTCTGACCACACAACACGTCCAACCTTGAAGCAGGTGGGCTACAGAAGCAGGAGACCACACTGGGGGCCACTCCTGTCAGCTAAGAACGGGCAACTGAGGCTACAATTCACAGAGGCTCACCAAAATTGGACAACAGAAGACTGGAAAAATGTTATCTAGTCTGATCAGTCTCAATTTCTGCTGCGACATTCAGATGGTAGGGTCAACAACATGACAGCATGGATCCATCCTGCCTTGTAACAACGCTTCATGCTGGTGCTGGTGGTGTTACTGTGTGTTTGGTCTTTTCTTGGCACACTTTGGGCCCCTTAGTACCAACTGAGCATCATTTAAATGCCACATCCTACCGGAGTATTGTTGCTGACCATGTCTATCCCTTTATGACCGCCATCTTCTGATGGGTCCTTCCAGCAGGATAACACGCCGTGTCACAAAGCTCAGATCATCTCAAACTGGTGTCTTGAACATGACGATGAGCTCACTGGACTCAAATGGCCTCCACAGTCACCAGACCTCAATCCAGGAGAGCACCTTTGGGATGTGGTGGAACAGGAGACTCGCATCCTGGAGGAGCAGCCGACTAATCTGCAGCAACTATGTGATGCTGTCACGTCAACATGGGCCACAATCACAGAGGAATGTTACCAGCACCTTGTTGAATCTGTGCCATGAAGAATTACGGCAGTTCTGAAGGCAAAAGGGGGTCCAACCGGGTACTAGCAAGGTGTACCTAATAAAGTGGCCGGGGAGTGTAGTTGTACCATAATGGCGGCCCAAGATTTAACATTCATTCAACTCCCTCAGAGCCACACAAGGACGACCCAAACCTGCCCAGACATTGTGCATTTTAACAGCTTACAGCAGCCCCAGACCCTCAGCCATCTTCTTCTTTCCATAACGGGACCCCTGGTGGGTCACAGCAGGCCGATAACCTTGTAGTCCTCAGCCTAACACATCACACGGTCGACCAGGAGCGGAGAATTGAGCTCAGGTGACATCTAACAAAAGACAGAGCGGCCTTTAAATTACCGTCATGGGTTTCCGTCACATGCTGAGTTTCCATGTCTGCTTCTCCTCATCTGGCATCCTGTTCTGTTTTGATGCAGAATTATTAGTAACCTGCTGGTCGCTTCAAATTGCCTCCCCACGCTATTTAATCTTAATCAACAATAATGCACTTTCAAGATGAATTTTAATGAGGTGGATAAACTCCTCTGGGATAATTATTTTGGTTTATTAAATTTGCACTGAGCAGCGAGTTCATGGAGACCTGATCTGAAAAATGTAAATCCAACCATCCATCCATTTTCTATACTCACTTATTCAGAGGAGGGGTCAAGGGTGCCACACACGCACGCACACACACATAAATATGTCAGGGGCCATAGATGGCATAGAGCAACATTATAGTGAGGGGTCCTGGGGAAGCTGGAGCGTATCCCAGCATGCACTTGGTGTACAATCACTAGATGGGGCACACAGACACACACCTACATACATCAGGGTGCAAAGCAGGAAAAATTCCTTCTAAGTTGGCTTTAACCGCCTTCTATGTCATATTGACGTTAACCGTGCTATTTCAGTCATGTTCAGTGCTTTCAACATCTCTGGTCAGATTTCATCCACCACAGCAGCTTTACCACCACCACAGAGGTCTCAGGTCACCATAGCGACTTTGTGAAGAACGATGGGATCTCCCCTCATCGGACGTGTCCAACTCTGCCCCCTGTTGGGAGGGCACATCCTCCAGGTTGAGGAGTTCCTTCCAACTGCTCAACAACTTCCCTAGAAGATGTCTACACCTCCCCAACCCTGCTTAACACAGTCTGGATAAGGTGACTTCACCTCCTTATAACATCAAAACGTTTGCCGGGACAGACGCAGGAGGAACAATGGGGGTTCTGTCCTGGCCGTGGAACAGCAGACCATCTCTTCTCCTTGTTGCAGTTGGTGGAGGGGGTCATGGGAGTATGATAACCCATTGGAAAAAAGCCAGTGACCGTGTCCCACAGCATGTGCTGCTTGACGTGATGTAGGAATTCTGGGTAACAGGGCCGCTCTTGTGTGTTCATGGAGACCTGATCTGAAAAATGTAAATCCAACCATCCATCCATTTTCTATACCCACTTATTCAGAGCAGGGGTCAAGGGTGCCACACACGCACGCACACACACATAAATATGTCAGGGGCCATAGATGGCATATAGCAACATTATAGTGAGGGGTCCTGGGGAAGCTGGAGCGTATCCCAGCATGCACTTGGTGTACAATCACTAGATGGGGCACACAGACACACACCTACATACATCAGGGGTTGTTCATCCTGTATAACCCCATTCTCAAGTCTGCTTAGCCTAATTCAGCAGAGCGCTTGG
This sequence comes from Polypterus senegalus, assembly GCF_016835505.1. NCBI lineage: Eukaryota > Metazoa > Chordata > Cladistia > Polypteriformes > Polypteridae > Polypterus > Polypterus senegalus. The sequence goes on from NC_053165.1 coordinate 154,545,722, forward strand.
CCAGGCATTGAGTTGACATGGGACAGCTGGAGCCAATCCCATTGGGTGCAAAGCAGGGAAAATTCCTGGACAACACCACTGCAGGGTGAACGCACACTCACTCACTCATCATGGGCGGCCATGTTGGCAGTATAACAACAGTCAGTCCAGAGCCTGGGGAACTTCATGCACACTGCCATGCTACTTGACCAGTTTGGATCTGACATGAAGCTCTTACGCCCGTTTCATCCAATTCAAGGTTGGGATGGGAAGGGGTTGGGGGTGCTGCAGAAATGAAGCTTATCTTGGCAGTTCTGGACAGAAGGGCAGGAGTGAGCCTGGGGGCAGATCTTCTGGGAAACACCCAGCAGGGGTCGATTGAAAATCTCCAGTTAAACTCTATGCCTGGGATGTAATAAGAAAAAACACACCAAAACACCAGAAGGAGAAGCTGCTAATGTAACAAGAGGGTAGCAGAGAAGAGACGCCCTGGCAGTCAGGAGCCCGATTAGTCACTTTAACTCGCCTGAGTTGGCACACTCCATAAGGGGTTCATTCCAGTGTCGGCATTCAAGGAGCCCGATGTTGCCCAAACCATGAGAGGAGGGTCTTAACTGTGGGACACAGGATGGGGCGGGGTCAGATGTAGGCAGGGTTGGATGGTTGAGTGCTGCCATATGAGACTGGATGTTCACTGACAGACATGATTGGGTGGGGTTAGATGTCTGAGTATTACCATATAAGGCTGGGTGTTTGCTGACAGACGTGATGAGGCGGGGCTACATGTCTTAGTATTACCATATAAGGCTGGGTGTTTGCTGACAGACATGTGATGAGGCGGGGCTACATGTCTGAGTATTACCAAATAAGGCTGGGTGTTTGCTGACAGACATGTGATGAGGCGGGGCCAGATGTCCAGGTCTTTGTATATAAGGCTGGATGTTTGCTGACAGATGTCTGATGGGGCGGGGCCAGATGTGCAACTGTTAGAATATAAGGCTGAATATTCACTGACAGGCAAGATAGGCTAAGTCCAAATGTCCAAGTATTACCATTGTGGTACCCGGCCGGGGCTGGAGCCTGGCCGGGATGCCCAGGAGGACCGGAGGAGGGCTTGTGCCTATTCCAGACCGCGAGGGGGCGTCCGCCCTGGTTATGTTGGGGGCCTGGGTGAAGGGCTTGGAAGCCCAGCCCTGTAGGGACCCGTGGCCACCGCCAGGCGGCGCCCCAGTGCCTGAATATCCCGGGAGCCCAGCACTTCCGCTACACCAGGAAGTGCTGGGGGGAAGACGACTGGGGACACCCGGACGGCTTCCGGGTGCGCAGCCGGCACTTCCGCCACACTGGGGTGTGGCTACGGAGGAATGCCGGGAAGCAGCTGGAGCCCTTCCGGGTTCCTATTTAAAGGGCCGCCTCCCTCCAGTCATTGGTGGATGTCGGGTGGAAGAGGACAGAGCTGGAGAGAGGACGGGAGGTGGCCAAGAGAGAGGTACAGAGACTGTGAGGCCTGGACATTTGGGGGAACGGTGCTGGAGGCACCGGGAAGTGCACTGAAACAAATTGTAAATATGTTGTAAATAAACAGTGTTTGTGGGTGAACATACGATGTCCGTCTGCTTGTGTCCGGGTCCCAGTTCACACCATACATGGCTTAATTTTTACTGACAGAAATGTGAAAGGGCGGGGCCCAATGTCCAGGTGTTTGTGTATATGCTGGCTGTTCACTGACAGACGTGATGGGGCGGGGCTAGATGCTCAAGTCTTTGAATATAAGGCAGGGTGTTTGCTGACAGACATGTGATAGGGTGGGGCCAGATGTCCAAGTGTTACCATATAAGGCGGGTGGTCGCTGACAGACCTGTGATGGGGCAGGGCCAGATGTCCAAGGCTGGATGTTCTCAAACATGATCATATCAAATGCTGAATGTACTTTTCTTCAGTATCTAACAAAAGTGACCTGCACCTGTCCCTGCTACGGAAATATTAAAATGCTCCTTTCAGCTGAAGGGCATAAACGCGTGGTCTTTATTCAGAAAAGTTGCCATCAGTAATTATCACTTCTGTTCATCTGGAATTCGTGCAGAAACCTGTAAATCTGATTGTGTTATGTACATAAACCATGGTGCCTGTCACGGCACTTCTGCCTGGAGGACAAGATTCTTGACTTACCAACGGTTGTGTAAATTGAGATGATTAAAACGTGATTACAGACTCGTGGGCAGGGAATCTCAGGAGTGCTGGCGTCCATTAACTGTTGACACGTCACATGGAATTCTAATAATGATCTGAGTAATCACCTCCCCTTGATCAGGTGCCAGAAGGGACACACTTTGCAATACATTTAGAACAATTCAGGTTAGTCGGAGAATCAATGTTTATGAGGGGGTCAGAGTGGGCTTTGAAATGGATTGGCATCCCTTCAGGGGATTGGACCCCCCCTTTGGACAGACAGTCCAAAGAAGGCCCTCTGAAACAGATTCAAACTTTCACTCCTCAGAATTCTGGACCTGCTTATTCCATTATGGGGTCAGTAAAGCCATCAAAGCCTAACTTGGAGTCCTCATTCAGGGTGGGATGTCAGCGCTAACCACATTTACCAGTCAGCTTGATATGTCGGCCTCTCTCTCAGGTTTAACCATCAGATGGAGTTTTCCATCCAGCAAGCTGGTAAGCTGAGGATTGTGATGCCTCCATAGTGGGAAACCAGCCTTGGTGCCCCACAGCAGTTTTCCATTCTAAGTTGGCTTTAACCGCCTTCTATGTCATATTGACGTTAACCGTGCTATTCCAGTCATGTTCAGTACTTTCAACATCTCTGGTCAGATTTCATCCACCACAGCAGCTTTACCACCACCACAGAGGTCTCAGGTCACCATAGCGACTTTGTGAAGAACGATGGGATCTCCCCTCATCGGACGTGTCCAACTCTGCCCCCTGTTGGGAGGGCACATCCTCCAGGTTGAGGAGTTCCTTCCAACTGCTCAACAACTTCCCTAGAAGATGTCTACACCTCCCCAACCCTGCTTAACACAGTCTGGATAAGGTGACTTCACCTCCTTCTAACATCAAAAAGTTTGCCGGGACAGATGCAGGAGGAACAATGGGGGTTCTGTCCTGGCCGTGGAACAGCAGACCATCTCTTCTCCTTGTTGCGGTTGGTGGAGGGGGTCATGGGAGTATGATAACCCATTGGAAAAAAGCCAGTAACCGTGTCCCTCAGCATGTGCTGCTTGACGTGATGCAGGAATTCTGGGTAACAGGGCCGCTCTTGTGTGTTACTCATTCTCTTTATGAACACAGTCTAGATTCTCGGCATTAAGTCGAATTCTCTCACTGGGGGAGTTGGCTGTGTCTTGTCACCACTCCTGTTTGTGGTTTTCATGGACAGGACATCAAGGTGGCAGCCGATGGTGTGAAGGTGTCCAGGTGGGGAGGCGAAGGGGAGTATAAATTACTTTATACAGGTGATGTTGTTCTCTTCTCCTCATCTAACTGTGACCTTTGGTTTACTCTTGAGTGATTCGCTTCTGAAGATGAAGAAGCTGGGATGAAGATTAACACTAGAATTACCAGAGCCTACGAAAAAACTCGTAATTCCGTCCCACCTTAAACTGCTTCTTAAATCCCTTCACACCTCTCCGCCAGCGTCCTTTGTTCTCTAAATGTGCTGATAAAGAGAAGCTAGGAGCAGCCGGCTATTCCATCCCCACCAATTTAGAACGTACACGAACTTCTCTCAGCTCATGCCTTGATTGAGTATCTGGGAGTGAAGTGGAGTTTTAGAGTGGAAATAATAGATCGTTGTTTGGAACACACGCATTTCATGTCTGTTCCGTTTCTACAGTAATCTGTGTCAACACATTGTTAAAACAGAAACTTTTTTTATATTCTAGTAGTAGATGACAAAATGTAGGCATAAACTATATAATGTATGAAGCCTGAAGTCCAAATAGCAAAGAAACATTTTCACAAGAATAACACAATTGCACTTTTATTCAAACATATAACTGCAAAAAGAAGAAGCCGCCTTAACATGCGACATTGACACCAGTTTACTATAACTGACTCGTGGTTCAATAGATACAGCCCCGCTTGGAATCAAGGGTCACGGGTTCGATCCTCGCCCCTCCCTTTTGAGAAGTAAACTGTTCTTAGTCTTACTGTTTTAGAATAAAAACATACATTTGATTTCAGTCTGTAACAGCCGGTGCAATTTATGATCTTTGTAAAGGTTAGCTTTTTTTTTATTCACTTTTCACTCTCTCAGTCGCGTTCAGAATCAATCCATACAACCCCATCTGACACGGCTGTTTTCACTAAAGACGCGCTATAGCTCTGCAGTGTACCACGATGCATACTAATGCAACCCCGGTTCTGACACACAAACACTGGCGAAGCTGCCTTCTTCGTATCTCACCGTCACTTGCTTTTCTTTTTATTCAGTTTTATTGAGTGTTCCTGCTGTATGCTTTTTCTTTTGCACCCAGGACATGCAGAAGAAAGAATGGTAAAGACCAGTAACCGGCTATATGCAATCATCAGACACTCCCCATCTGCCCGTCGTTCAAACACAGGAACATATATTGGTGTAAAAGTATAACAAAAGTGCACTTTTATTCAAGTGCACTTTTTCCATCGCCTTTTCCTGTAAGAAGCAGTGTACACACTTCTCTCTATGCTGTGGTTTCTATTACACACCTGAAAGAAAGACAATATATGTGAAAATATAATCGCACTAATGCAATATTATTTGAAAGCGAACAGCGTCAGATCGGGTGTGAATTTATGCAGGAACTGGAAATTCTCTGATGCGGGACCTTCCCCCAGGGAAGAAAGTACAGTGTCAGGTGCTCATTCAGTGTAATAGAAACCATAGCACAGAGAGGTGTGTACACGGCAACAAGTACGTGTCGTAAATGTAGGAAGGACGGTCCTTGGGTGTGTGGGAACTGTTAATATTTGAATGTGATGATTTTATATAGCACGGAATGAAAATCTGCACTTCTTAGCATTGCACCATGCAAGATGTCGTATCAATCGCCTACTGTAACTTGCTTTCTTTTTCTTGGTTATACAGGTAGTTTTGAATAAAAGTGCACTTGTTTTGTTTGAAATGAAGTGTCTGCGTGCACTTTTCGTGGCATTACACGTGTATTTTTGAGCATGCCCGTTTGAGCAGTATAAAAGTATTGAAAAGTATAACAAAACAACGGGCAGATGGAGTGTCTGATGATTGCATATAGCGCCGAACTTACTGCTCTTTACTATTCTCTCCTCTGCGTGCCCTGGAGTACAAAAGAAACAGAATACAGGCGCTATAGCTCTGTGCTGTACCACGATGCATACTAACGCCCCCACCGGTTCTGACACACAGGCGCTGGCGAAGCTGCCTTCTTCGTATCTCACCGTCACTTGATTTTCTTTTTATTCAGTTTTATTGAGTGTTCCTGCCAGTCCCCGCATGTTGCTGTATGCTGGATATGTTCATATGTATTGTCTCTTTCTTTCAGGTGTGTAATAGAAACCACAGCATAGAGAGACATTGCTTCTTACAGGAAAAGCGATGGAAAAAGTGCACTTGAATAAAAGTGCACTTTTGTTATACTTTTACACCAATATATGTTCCTGTGTTTGAGCGACACGGGCAGATGGGGAGTGTCTGATGATTGCATATAGCGCCGAAGTTACTGGTCTTTACCATTCTTTCTTCTGCATGTCCTGGGGTGCAAAAGAAAAAGCATACAGCAGGAACACTCAATAAAACTGAATAAAAGAAAAGCAAGTGACGGTGAGATACGAAGAAGGCAGCTTCGCCAGCGTTTGTGTGTCAGAACCGGGGGGGCGTTAGTATGCATCGTGGTACACTGCAGAGCTATAGCGCGTCTTTAGTGAAAACAGCCGTGTCAGATGGGGTTGTATGGATTGATTCTGAACGCGACTGAGAGAGTGAAAAGTGAATAAAAAAAAAGCTAACCTTTACAAAGATCATAAATTGCACCGGCTGTTACAGACTGAAATCAAATGTATGCTTTTATTCTAAAACAGTAAGACTAAGAACAGTTTACTTCTCAAAAGGGAGGGGCACAGGATCGAACCCGTGACCCCTTGATTCCCAAGCGGGGGCTGATCTATTGAACCACGGAGTCAGTTACAGTAAACTGGTGTCAATGTCGCATGTTAAGGCGGCTTTTTGTTTCTGCAGTTATATGTTTGAATAAAAGTGCAATTGTGTTATTCTTGTGAAAATGTTTCTTTGCTATTTGGACTTCAGGCTTCATACATTATATAGTTTATGCCTACATTTTGTCATCTACTACTAGAATATAAAAAAGTTTCTGTTTTAACAATGTGTTGACACAGATTACTGTAGAAACGGAACAGACATGAAATGCGTGTGTTCCAAACAACGATCTATTATTTCACTCTAAAACTCCACTTCACTCCCAGATACTCAATCAAGGCATGAGCTGAGAGAAGTTCGTGCACGTTCTAAATTGGTGGGGGGATGGAATAGCCGGCTTCTCTTTATCAGCACATTTAGAAGACAAAGGGCCTGGCGGAGAGGTGTGAAGGGATTTAAGAAGCAGTTTAAGGTGGGACGGAATTACGAGTTTTTTCGTAGGCTCTGGTAATTCTAGTGTTAACACCTCTAAGTCTGACGTCATGGTCCTCTCTCTCAGAAAAGAGGGGCTAACCCTAAACCTCTCTCTGTCCAGTTTGGGGCAACTGCCCTTCGTGGAGGAGTTTGGGTTCCTCAGAATGACTGAAGAAGAGAACATGAGATGGTTAAGTGGATTGGAGTAGGGGCCGCTGTTTTGTGGGCGCCATACTGGTCTGTGGTGGTGAAGCAGGAGCCGAGTCTGAAGACAAAACTCTAAGGTTTACTGGTCGACTCACATGCCTGTTCTCACCTGGGGTCATGAGCTGTGGCAGCCTTAGGGGGTATGCAGGGCTGAGGGCTGACCAAGCCCATGCGGGACCGGTTATGTCAAACGCTGTTACCGGTATGTGTGGACTGTATAATTGTGTATAGTTGTGCGTGAATTAATACAAAATAATGTTAACATACACCGGATTTTCTCATTACAGTAATCAGCTACATTTTTGCAAGATAACACGCGGACTTTATCAAAATATAACTGGAGAATATAACTTGACAAATCCGCTCGAATGGGACATGCGGACCTCAAAAGCAGGGGGCCCCCTTAGGCGCAGGGCCTGGGGAAGTCTTCCCACTTGCCACCCCCCAAATGCCACTCTTGGCTCAAATTCTAAAGTGGTATTCTTGGAGTGACCCTCCTTCAGCCGAGCCAAAAGGGCCCGTTCAGCACATTTACTCAACAGCAGCAGCGACGGAACACAAAATCAAAAGAGAGTCAGGAATACGAGTTTATTTTTCCCATCCACATCAAACACGCCGATGGTAGTAAAAAAATCTGCTTTCTTTGGGAGTAAACTTTATTATGAGGACTTTCTGTTAAGTCACTGCTATGAGGGAGAGACAACGGGGGGCCGGGGGGGGCGCTAACTTTAATTTTAGTTAACAATCCTGCTGAACGTGCAAAGCGTTCACATGCGTATGATTAGTGGTTCAGCTGATTAAGAAATAGCAGGGAGCTGAGCTCAACTTGGGGACGCCAAGGAGGGCACTGGCACACCCTGGCTTGTCATACATCTTCACGTTTGGGGTTTTCTCGATTACTTTAATGGGCTGCTTCACCGAACTGGACGAGACTCCATGGACACCAGAAGTGTTCAGTGCTCAGATGTATTCTGAGGGTGGAGGTACGACTGTTAGCTTATAACAAGACCTACCCAGGGCCGTTGCTACCATTAAGGTACATTAGAATAGAATACAATACAGTGAACCCTCGTTTATCGCGGTTAATCCGTTCCAGACTCTACCGTGATAAATGAATTTTCGTAAAGTAGGATTCTTTATTTATAAATCGCATATTTTCGCAGTTAGAGTATAGAAAACCTGTTTACGACCTTCTAAATACGTTTTTTTAACATTATTAGAGCCCTCTAGACATGAAATAACACCCTTTAGTCACCATTACACTCGTATTACCCAATAAATTAGACAAAATAAGAGAACATAAGACATATTAGACGTTACAAATATCATATTACTAGGCGCACTCGCCTTTTAAGGCGACCGACTTTTATCCTCAATTTTGTGCGCTCCATGTGTACATCAGGCATGTAAGTGTAGGGAATGAGAACATCAAAGTGCCCATTCATAACATCTCCCGAAAACCTACGTTTTTTTATCCCCTCAAGTGCCTGTCCAAAGTCATACAATGTCTGTACCGCTAAAGACGGAGTTTCATGCACTAAATAAGCTATAGATGAGAATAAGCAAGCACCATCTCCCCTGATATTTACTACGCGGTGAGCCATTTTTACTCCATCAACATAAATTATTTCCAGAGACATCATTTTTTCTATTTTTCCAGCGCATGGCGCACAAAAGCAAGGGAACGGTGACAGCACCAGAACTCTGCTCACATCGCGTCGCTTCGCACCTCAAGCCGCAAGTAGTAAGTCTGTGATAAGCAGAATACCGCTACGCTTTGCACTCACGGGACGGAAGGACAATCCCGAATGCTTGTATCTAGTAGATTATTGTACTGTACATTTAATTGCACACAACCACTAACCTATGAAGGCACGACCTCAGTAGGAGAGTCTTCAGAGGTGGTGCAGCATCTTCAGCAGGTGCGTTGTTGTCTTCAGTGAAGGAGTACTAGGAGTAGGCAGTGGGTGTCTGGGTGTGCGGCTGAAGAACATCTTGATAGGCAGTTGCTGGCGCTGTCTTTTCATATGCGTGAGGAGGCTTTTGTAGGGTACTGCCATCTTTAATCATATCCAAGAGTTTCACCTTCTCCTGGATAGTAAGCATCTTCCTCTGGCGCTTAGTTTTATTGTCAGAAGGCTTAGAAAAAGCAGCACGTTTAGGAGCCATCGTAGGGCTTAGATTAAAGTTCTCAGAAAGCGCATGCGTAGTGACGTCAGCGTGTATGAGAAAAAAAATCGCGATAGAGTGAAGCCGCGAAAGTCGAAGCGTGATATAGCGAGGGATCACTGTACAATACTTTAGAATACAATGCAATAGAACAGAATAGAATAGAATACAATGAAATAGACTACAATACAATACAATTTACTTTAGTACAGCCCATAATCACACAAGAAGTGCCGCAATGGGCTTTAACAGGCCTTGCCTCTTGACAGCCCCCCAGCCTCGACTCTCTGGATTAGCCACACAGGTTACCTACCAAAACAGTCAGCTGGCACACTAATAAGCTTGGCCTAGGGTGCAAAATAACCCAGCGCCACCACCGGACCTACCACTGCATTCTGAAAGAATATGAATGAATAAACAACATCATTACTACAGTTTTGAATAAATAAAGAATATCATCATTAATAAACAGATACACATCTAACAGCATACCTTCCTTATATGGTAACAGTCCACTATTTAACCCTGCCTACATCTGAGGCCAGACTGAGGCTAGGGGCGGGGCCAAGACGGTGAGGGATTTGATAGGCTATTAGGCACCCACACTGTAGCATAACAGTGAACATTCACTTGAGCAGCCAGGGTTCACATTAAAACATTGGATTCAATTCTGACAAACTGGCTGTGCTACCCATTGTCACTCGTGTGTGCCTAAGGGGACAGCTTAAAGGCTCGGGTGACGGTAATTCCCCACTGTTCCACAGGTTGGCGCCTTTTCTCATCTCTCACCTGCTGCAGACCTCTGAATCTCAGCAGCGTTGCTTCCAAGTGAAGATGTCACGTTCTCCTTGTGGTTGTGTTGGCTTCTCCCACACTCCAAGAATATGCTGCTACAGACAAGCAACTTTCAATGTTGTGCGCGTACAGCCACCCTAACCCTGACACAGACGGGCAGGACACAAATTGCCACACAGCACACCTTTATTGACAGGTGGGGAAGCGCTTTCTTAGCTCCCCACAAAAACACAATGTCCACAAGACCAAGCACAGTCCTTTTCCTTCTTCTCTTTCTCTCTGCCTCCACTCCTCTCCCAACAAGCTTTGCCTTTGTCTTCGTCTTCGTCTTCGTCTTCCTCTTCCTCTTCCTCTTCGTCTTCCTCTTCCTCTTCCTCTTCCTCTTCCTCTTCATCCTCTCCCTCCTGACTCTGGCTCCCCGAATGGAGTGAGGAGGCTCCCCTTTTATTCATATCCTGGGAGTGCTCCAGGTGGCTCATCAGAATTACCTGGAATCACTCCCAGGTGTGGTGGAAGTCAAATATAAGGGCCGATTTATGCTTCACGCTCAGAATGCGTACGCGCCCGCATCATGGCTGCCGCGCGTTCCCAGCGTTCATTTCACGCATCCTCTGAGCCGGTCCTCAGAAATTAGCGCGACGTGTGCGCGAGTTGCAGTACCAGCAAAAAGTCGTGGGGCGCGGTGACGTCAGAGTCTCCGTTTACTATCTACATGTGACAGAAAGCCTCTATGGAGATCCTACGGGATGAATGCTTTGATGTGGTCAAGCAAAATGCCAGCATACAGACGCATTCGTGGTGCTTTTATATTCAAGCGTCGCATATTCCCGATCGTAATGACACAATACATTTTAAAAGTCAAAAAATCTTTTGTGCCGTCTTTTTTTTTTTTTTATTTTTTTATTTTTGCAACTTAACAGCAGCAACATAATGTATAGCGCTGTATTTGAGCCACTGAGAAAAAAATAAAGGGCACGGTGAAAACGTGTATTTTGTGATTAAAGTGGAAATTTCGGCTTTAATCTCGAAATGTCCACTTTAACCTCATAGTTTACTTTATCATTAAAGCAGACCATCGTAAACGGCATCCCAGTTTTTAATCGCTACGAGCTTCTTGGACCTGACAGCAGCGGCAAGCAGCAAAAGATCACCACACAGAACAAATTAAATGTCTGATATTCCAACTCTCTGCACATTTAGAATCTTTAGATTTATACTTGATATCACTTTCATGATGAAATGCATTAAAGTGTGTATGTTACATTTTACATATAACTTCGTTTAAATAATGAATACTGTTAATAATTACACACATGGGGGTGTCACGGTGGTGGAGCGATAGCACTGCTGTCTCGCAGGGAGTTATGTTGCTGGTATTCCACACTGTGCTCCGGTTTCCTTCCAAAGATATGCAGATTTGGGGATCTGGTGCCACTAAAACGACGCCAGTGTATGCGAGCGAGTTCTTGTATTCACCTTGCGATGAGCTGAGGCCTCGTCCAGGGACTGTTTCTCACTCGTGCCCAATGCTTGCTGGAATGGACACATCCCCTGGATTGATGGATTTAATCAATAAACATCATTTTCAGAGATATTGCGGTAAGGTGTCTGTGAACTTGGACCCGGACACAGACAGACGGACATCTTTGTTTCACCCAACACACCGTTTATTTACAATATATACAAGGATCACGTGCACCACAAACCCCAGTGCCTTCTGCACTGATTCCCCAAAGTCCAGGGCTCACAGTTCCTGTGCCTTTCTTTCCTGGCCGCCTCCAGTCCTCTCTCCAGCTCTGTCCACTTCCACCCGACATCCACTGCTCACTGAAGGGGCGGCCCTTATATATGATTCCCGGACGAGCACCAGGTGTTCCCGGCATTCTTCCCTTGGCCACGCCCCAGCGTGGCGGAAGTGCCGGCTGTCCTCCCGGCAGCTCTCCGAGTGTCCTCCAAAGTCTGCTCCCAGGATAATCAGGCACTGGGGCGCCGCCTGGCGGTGGCCATGGGTCCCTACAGGGCTGCGCTTCCAAGCCCTCTACCCGAGGCCTCCAGCATAACCAGGACGGACACACCTTCTCGTTCTGGAGGAGGCACAAGCCCTCCTCTGGTACTCCTGGGCGTCCCGGCCGGGCTCCCGCCTCGGCCAGGGACCATACGGGATATACCGGCATCGGGGCGCCACCTGGCGGTGGCCACGGGTCCCTACAGGGCTGGGCTTCCAAGCCCTTTACCTGAGGCCCCCAACATAACCAGGACGGATGCCCCCTCGTGGTCTGGAGGAGGCACAAGCCCTCCTCTCGTCCTCCTGGGCGTCCCGGCCGGGCTCCCGCCCCGGCCAGGGACCACACGGGATATACCGGCATCGGGGCGCCACCTGGCGGTGGCCACGGGTCCCTACAGGGCTGGGCTTCCAAGCCCTTTACCCGAGGCCCCCAACATAACCAGGACGGATGCCCCCTCGTGGTCTGGAGGAGGCACAAGCCCTCCTCTGGTCCTCCTGGGCGTCCCGGCCGGACCACAGTGTCATCAGAATTTAATGAGTGTTCTAAGCAGTTCACAACACAGAGAAGCCAAACATGTTCTCACCGTGATTATATCTCGCACTGCCACCTGGTGGATTCCTCCAGATTTACGTAAAGTACGAGCACAAGTATGAATACTACAACGCTTGCGTAGCAGGGGCGTCCGCTGCAGCATGCGTCGCGTCGCGTGAAGTATAACTCTGGCCTAAGGCTCTGCAGCACCCCCTGGAGGCCCCCCTGGAACCCAACATGGCTGTACCAAACTCCAAGTCCCATCATTCCCTGGGGGAATTCATGGTGCCACAGCCACCCAGGAGGGCTGCCCTCTAGCGTCCCAGGGGAGGTAGTGCCTCACACATACTCTCTCTTCCATCCAGCTGGTGTCCCGGCCTGGCTAATATCCAAGACCACCCATTACAATGTACTGTATATAGCGCCTTTCTAGTAAAGATCACATGTCATGCCCAGGTAATGATCCCTGCTGTTAGGTTGAATTAGAACTCATTATATTCTGGGTTCAGGTCTGGGGATTGGCGTGCCATGAAATAGACTGGCATTTCAGAGGTTTAACCCTACCCCCTTATTGTCCAGTGACATTCTTGCTTACATGTGCCAGTCAATAGCAACTTTGGTCCCACTATCAGCGAGTAAAACTACCTGACCTCAGAATCATTAAGGGACAATTAATAGCTTACGTCCAGCGCCTTGGTACATCCATCCCAGGCGGGTACCTCCTTTTCACCCTGTGCTGCGAGTGGCACCCCTTGGGTTCTTGTGGGACAATCAGCTGGAGTTTGGACTTTGCATTCAAATGGGAAACAGATGCCACTTGTCCCAGTGACGTCTGGTGGAGCCGGAGATCGTGAGGTCAGCGTTTGGGTGGGGAGTCGAGCCTTTATGGTTTAAATTAGTTGGCTTATTTTAAACAAGTGCCGAGCATGCATAAAAACAACAAATTCTTCATAAAGTGCTGGGATGGCAGCAAAACAACTCTGGTCTTTAACAGAAGGCTGTAATCTGTATTGGAGGGGCTTTTTTTTGTTTAAATTGTCGAAACATTAAAGGGCTCAGACTGCTAGGCTGGGACGGGTGAGAAGAAGTATGGATGTTAGGCAGGGCAGTGGGGGGGGAGCGGGATTCACATTATTAATTTTTCTGCCCATCTGTTTAGTAAAAAGTGGGCTCCCTGTTAAGTAAGCCCACCTGCCATCCAAGTATTTTATTATTGGCTTTATATAGCGCGTTTCATTTGGACATACACTCACTGAGCACACATGAGTGTATCCACGCAGTGATCTGAACAGCCAATCACGTGGCAGCAGCAGCAGCAGCACAATGCATCAAATCCAGCAGTTACAGGTCAGGAGCTTCAGTTCATGTTCACATCAAACACCAGAATGGGCAACAAATGTGATGTCAGTGAGTTTGACTGCTGGTGCCAGGCGGCCTTGGTTTGAGTATTTCTGGAACTGCTGATCTCCTGGGATTTTCACTCACGAAGGTTGTGATGCCCGGATGCGTACATCCGCCATAACCCCTCTACACAGACAGGCTTATACACAAGTTCTCTCACAGCACACGGCTTACTTACATTTGCACTCCACAGCACAAGGTAAAGCACAGTCCCTTCGTCATCACCACCTTCAGACCTCCATGCAAGTTTTGTCCTCTTCTTCTGGCCGATGACTTCTGGCGACTGGCCCCTTTTTATAGGGCACGTGGAAGGACTCCGGGTGCCTAACGAGCTTCTTCCAGCAACACTGCCGGGTGTGGCAGAAGTGCTGCCAAATACAGACCTGCAAATGTCCAGGCGCCCCCTGACAGTGGCCATGGGCTCCAACAGGTTTGACCCATGGCCCCGCTGGAAACCAAAGGGGGCTGCCCTCTGTCGGTCAGGGAGAAACCGTTCTGAAAGTACTCTCTCTCCACCCGGTCCAGGGCATCCCGGCCGAGTAAGGGCCCTGGGCATCTGCCACAGTCTACAGAGTTTACTCAGAATGGTGCAAAAAACAAAAAACCTCCAGTGAGTGGCGGTCCTACGGATTGTGGATGAGAGAGGAGAATGGCAGGACATGTGTGAGTTGACAGGACGACTACAGTGACTCTGATTACCAACTGTGGAGAACAGAAAGGCATTTCGGAACACTCAACACATCCAGCCTTGAGGCCGATGGGTTACAAGAGGAGAAGATCACGTCGGGTTCCACTCCTGCCAGCCAAAAACAGAAAGCGGGGGCTGCAGGGGGCTCAGGTTCACCAAAACTGGACAGCTGAAGACTGGAAAGGCATGGCCTGGTCTGATGAATCTCCATGTCTGCTCAGGTACACAGAGGCCTAGAAGAGCATGAAGCCATGCAGCCAACCTGCTGTGTGATGCCAGTCCAGACTGCTGGTGGTGATGTAACAGAGTGAGGAATCTTTTCTTGGCACACTTTGCACTGGACTTCTTCAGTGCTGTGTCTCTTTGGAGAATCCTTGGGTACCACTGGTTTGACTTTGTGTTGCTCACGGAGTCCTGAATGAGGAACATGACCTGCATTGTGAGGGAGCGTCAGTTATGACCCTACGGCCATGTGGTGTGATTACCTGACGGCACATTGTTGAGGACCAGGCCAAGGGGATGCCCACGTAACACCTGGCTGTGGCAGACAGAGGGTCATTTCCAGGGGGTGGGACCGTGTGTCTGTCAGGGGGGTTTGCCAACCACAACCCCGAGCCATTTCGTCGTGTGGTGGGTGCAGCAATGCCCTGTACCAGTGCCTGCTCCTCAACCTGACCTGACTTTGCACCCGTTAATACTAATCAATCACCACTGCTGAGTATTGCTGCTGACCAGGTGCCTCCCATGTCACAAAAATGACTAAGAAACATCAGAAAGGTTTGGGGCAGCTACCCATATAATATGCCTTGGCTGCAAAAAGGTAATTGTTGAGAGTCGTTCACAGGTCAGAGTCCAAAACAGGACTGATTTAGGTAGTCATAGATGTTATATGCCAGGAACGGAAGTGACGTCATCAGTGGCGCCAAAAGTGACATCATCAGTGGCACCGGACCAGGAAGTGACGTCATTGGTGGCACCAGAAGTGATGTCATCTGTGGTGCCAGACCAGGGAGTGATGTCATCAGTGGCACCGGACCAGGAAGTGACGTCATCAGCGGCGCCGGACCAGGAAGTGACATCATCAGTAGCACTGGAACCATAAGTAACATCATCAGTGGTGCCGGAATCCTGCGGAATTTCCAATAGATGGTCTGCAAGGGATTGAGAGAGACAGTCAAGTGCAGCTCGCCGCCCCCTGGCCTGGCGTGGAATTACAAGGTACTATCATTCAGGCTCTTTACATCTCCCAATCGAACGTGTGTGACATCCTTCCTGGCCACAGTTTCTCCACCTTCTAATGGCTACATCCATCACGATGATGCCCCACGTAACCAAGCAGACTGGTTTCATGAGTTCCATGTCCTTCAGTGGCCTTCCCAGTCAACACATCTCAATCCAGCAGAACACCTTTGGGATGTGATGGAACGGGAAACTCGCAGATTCTTTGGGTTGCAGGTCAATATGGACCAGAATCTTAAAGGAATGTTTCCAACACCTTGTGGAACCCACGCCATGAAGATCTGAATACACACCGTGGTTGAGTGAGGAAACACAAATCCGCCCAGTAAATGTTGGGAGTGCCAACATGGTGGGGTCCCCGTTTACTTTGAACAAACTTAAACAAAAGGATAACCAAATATGGGCTGCAAGGCCAGGACTCCTTCTGGAAGGGTCAGGCATGCAGGAGCTCCGCCCCAAGGTGTGCTCTGCTCACAGAACGACGCCCCCTGTGATTTATAGGCAGGAGGCCGGAAGGGGCGGAGTCAGGTGCCCTCACTGGGCGTGTTCTCTGTACTGTGCAGGGAATAAGAGAGCAGCAGCGCCCCCTGTTGTCCTGGAGGTGGCACCACATACTGTAGAGGAGCCCCCTGAGGGTGGTCCACAGACAAAACATTTAGAAAATTTCAGGGTTCAGGCCCGGGCTACAACAAAACAAGGCCATTTATGCTCCATTGTGCAATGCAGCTTTCCATGTTTTCCGTTCTGAGAAGTGTGGACCAGAGCTGGAGAGGAAAAAAGCGCATTCGGAGAATTGTAATATTGAAAAAAAGAAAATGGCATGTGGCTCACGCTGGCTGGTTGTGATTAGCAGCTCACCCGCTGGGCTCGGCGTTCATCTCTCATTGTTCATTTTCAGCTTTGGCTGCTTACAATCTGCGGGACTTTCATAGTGACGTTTTGCGCACACATGTCATTAATCAGTCCTTCATGTCGACGGCGCCACTCCTATTGTTAGTTCATATTTGTCAACTGATGACACATCACACATGTGCAGGAGAGCGGCTGGGACCATTTTCTTCTGCGTAGGAAGTCAGCCCGTAAGTCACTTGGTGACCTCATTTGTGTGACTTTATTCTCACCCTTATGGAAAAGTCAGGCGGCGCTCAAGAGAATTTCTCTGCCCACCTGGCAATCCTGCCAATACCATTTCACGGTACCCCTTCACCCGGGCCTGACTGCAACTGGACGGCTATACTGTGGACAACGTGGGGGATCGTTGTGAACACGACGAAACCAGCAGACGATTGCTGGTGTGATCGGGCGTCTTTTGAAAAAACTATTCGGACCCCATTATGCATTATTTCTGACACCCTTTATTGTTCAGAGTTGTGTTGATTGGTGAAATTTTCACAACAAACATGCTGTACTTGCCGGTGATTTCGTTTGCCAAATATTTTCTTGGAAATTCGCCATGAGGCCAGTTTAGGCAAACCTTTTGTTTCCAGCAGCCCATGATGATTTGTGACTCCAGCATGACATCATAGATCTGGAGCCACCATGCACAGAACTTTGAAAATCCAGTGGTACCCAAAATATTAGTACACTCACCGAGCAAATTATTAGCAACACCTGAACACCTGGGCGTCCGTGCAACTATCTAATCAGCCAATCACGTGAAAGCCGGTGCAGGTCGGGAGCTTCAGTGCCAGACTGAGTGTCGAGTGTTTCTGTAACTGCATAGAAGTCTCCAGAGTTTACTAAGCATGGTGTGAAAAACCAAAAACGAGAGCGGCAGTTCTGCGGACGGAAACATCTTGTTGGTGGGAGAGGTCAGGGGTGAGCGGCCAGACCGGTCTGAGCTGACAGGAAGGCTACGGGAACTCGAAGGACCAACTGTGGGGAGCAGAGAAGCATCTCAGAACGCTCAACACATCCAGCATTGAGGCAGATGGGCTACAACAGCAGAAGACCACGTCGGGTTCCACTCCTGCCAGCCAAGAACTGAAAGCTGAGACTGCGGTGGACACAGGCTCATCACAACTGGACAACCGAAGACTGGGGACACACGGCCTGGTCTGATGAATCTCAGTTTCTGCTGATGGACACCAATTTTAGGGCTAGAAGAGTAGGAATCCATACAGCCAACCTGCCGTGTGCCACCAGTCCAGACTGGCAGTGGTGGTGCTGTAATGGTGTTTTCTTGGTACACTTTGGGTCTATTAATGCCAGTCAAGCCACCGCTTATTTGAGCACTGTTGCTGTGACTTCATGGACTCAATGTGCCCATCTGCTACTACTGCCAGCATGTCACAAATTGACTGGTTTCACAAACATGGCAATGCCCTCAGCGTCCTTCGGGGGTCTTCCCAGTCACCTGATCTGAATCCAGCAGAACACCTTTTGGCAGATCTGTAATCCCCTCACCATGGACCAGAACTTCAAAGGAAGGTGTCCTGCATCTTGTTGATCCCACACCGTGAAGCCCTGAGGCAGTTTTGAGAGCCAAAAAAGAGGAGGACCCACCCAGTGCCAGTATAGTGGTCCCGGCATCAGTACGTGAATATTTAGACAATCCAACAGGTGACGAGTACTTCATCTAAATCTGCAGGTGTCTGGAAGAAACCCCCCTCCCCCCCCACCCATCCCCAAAGCACTGGCTCTCTAAGGGGCTGCATGCCCAAATGAACCCTTTTGTTTGGTGGCACCTTTCCTTTAAGCACCCACCAGTTGTGGTCTATTAAAGCCCACCAAAACAGGATACGACTCTCGGGTTTCCTGCCGATTCTGCCCTGGGAGCTTTTCATAATGGGCCGGCCTCTCCCTCTCC
The DNA here is from genome assembly GCF_016835505.1 of Polypterus senegalus. Lineage (NCBI taxonomy): Eukaryota > Metazoa > Chordata > Cladistia > Polypteriformes > Polypteridae > Polypterus > Polypterus senegalus. The sequence goes on from NC_053165.1 coordinate 154,564,141, forward strand.
CTGTAACTGCTGATTCAGTTCAGTGTATCGCCAGATGCTGGGGGATGGGTGTGGGGGATACGCAGGCTGTCGGTGAATCAGCAGGGTGGGGTACCCAACCTCCACCAGGGCTGCAGTGGATGGGCTGCCAAAGCTCAGCGTAGGCCTGCAGAGCCCAGAAGACCTCCTCGTTTGTGCAAAGTGGCGCCCCGCAGGCAGGGGTCCCTTTGGTCTGCAGAGGTGGCTCTTTGACTCAGGGGGTCTTATCACATGATGCACACAAGCAGACACAACCGCTTGGAGGAAATGATAGCCGCTGGGAATCGGCCCGTTGTTATTGTTCTGTCTGTGGAAGCTGACATGGCTGAGCACTTAACCCTTAGTGGGCTTGAGTGAGGCCCTATGGTGGAGCTCGACACGGTGGTCCGATTCTGCATCATGTCCAGCTGTCTGGAGGCGGTGCCGGTGATTTTCTGGGTGTGTCCTGCCTGTTGATTGGCGGATGAGTGCTGAGTCTATCTAGACGTCCATACGCTAGGGTTGGGTCCCCCTGCCATCAGTTATGATCTCAAGGTGGGAACCAACACTAATCAAGACGCCCACCGGACAAGTGACACCCTCACCAGGGGTCACCATCAGACACAAAGCCGGGACCACTCCTGGATGTGGCGCCCCATACTCACACGTCTATGGAAGAGGATTTGTGCCAACATGAAAGGCAATCCAACGTGTTAAGAACCTCGCAGTGCAATGCCTACGCACGCCGTGCAGCTCGCGCTCTCTCTCACGGTTTTATCTCGTCCTCATTAAAAACACTTCACCCCAACAATCGATTGCTCTTTCCTTACGGCACACAATTTTCACATCCGTTTCAAACACAATCCGGTGGCTTATTTCATTTTAATTCGCGTCTGCTGATCGCGTGTCGTAGCTAAAAGCAAAGCAGGCGCCTCGCACTTCGTCAAGCGTCAGCTCCGTGTGTACTGCACTTCAATCCAAGACCAGGTGTTAATCAGGCCGAAAGGGAATGTAATGAAATGACCAATCAGTGTGAAGAGGTGGAGCGAGGGGGCGTCAACAGTCACAGTAAAGGGCGGTCCAATGCTGAGCGTGTTCATCCAATGGGGAGTCGATACAGCAGGAGATCCGCTGACTTCTCCTGTGTTATGAGCTGTGGCTTTGGTTCATCTTCTGTGAGGTTATGTGAATATAAATAGGAGAAGAATACGTTCATAGGGGGGCTTTGAGTCTCAAAGATTCCAAACGTACAGAGAATTCACAAAGTCTTTAGAGCCCCTCACTCTCTGCATGTTTTATTCTGTCACCGATTTAATTTGAAATAGATACATTTGCTGTTTACGCCCATCAGCCTGCACTAAATAACCCATAATGACAAACTCAGAACGGATTCAGAAAGGCTGGCATATTTATTACAAATTAAAAACTGAACTCTCTCAGTCATAGCAGTATTGAGAGCCTTAAGAGAAGCCCTCGCTATTCAGTAGCACACAGGGTGTCACTTCACTATTCAAAAGTCCCTGTGGGTGCCCAAGAGGAAGGGCTGGCATCCTGTAAGGCTTCACGCCAAGCCAGGAAGCCATAATGGAAGGACTGGGAGAATGGACTCCCCAGGAGAAAGTCATCCCCCCAACACGGCAGGCAGGTGGCAGTGCTCCTCGGGGCTAAACCCGTTTGGGATGACCCCAGGGCTGCATGGGAAATGGAGTCCAGAAACACAACCCTGTCGGGGTCTTTGAGGAGGGGACCCAGAAGTATTCTGGACAACTTTGAGAAGAGCCCAGATTCAGTTCCCAGGTTCACTTTAAAAGAAAGCCTACGGCCTCAGTTTTATGTGTCAGAGTTGGGAGGCAGTGGGCTACACTCTTGGAGGAGGAGGGAGGAATTCTGCTTGGTGCTTTATTTTGTTTGTATTCTTGTGGAAAAGGTGCTGGCACTCAATAAAACTCTTTATCTGAGCTTAAAGTGCGTTTGGGCATTAATGTGTCTGAGGTTTGGGGCTCTCTGGTGCCCCCTTGTGGTTACATCCTGTAAAGAGTGCGCCCTCTAGTGTCAGCCTCTTGTGTCAGTTATAACATTGACTTGATTCTTTTACGAGTTTGCTATTCAGCAGTTACTGTGGAGGCACAACACCATGGGGTGCGCCCACCTAGTGTCACTCCACTATTCATTGGTGGCACACCTATAACACGCAGTCCGCCCTCTGGTGTCACTTCACCTTTCAGCAGTCCAACTTGGAGTGCACCCTCTAGTTTCGTTCTAACATTTTCTTGATTCTTTTCTGGAGTCACCTTTCTATCCAGCAGTTACTATGGAGGCACACCTACATGAAGTGCACCATCTAGTGACACTTCACCTTTCAGCGGTCCTACTCATTGAGCACCCTCTAGTGTTACCCTGAAGTTGTAACATTTTCTTGATATTTTTTCTAGTGTCACTTTGGTATTCAGCAGTTACAATGGAGGTACACCTACAGGCAGTGCGCCCTCCAGTGACACTCCACTATTCAGCAGTTATTAAAGAGGCTATTAAGCACTTCTACATGGGGTGCGCCCTCTAATGTCAGGTATAACATTTTCCTGATTCTTTTTGTGCAGTGACTTTGCTATTCAGCAGTTACTATGGAGATACACTTACAGGTAGTGCGCCCTCTAGTGATGCTCTGCTATTCAGCACGCCTACGTGGAATGTGCCCTCTAAGTGTCACTCAACTACTCATTGGTTATTATGGTGGCATACCAACTTTATAAGTGGTGCTAACCCTAGTGTCACTCAACAGTTACTATGGAGATACACCTACTGTATATGCACTGAGCCCTCTAGTGGCACTCTACCATTCAGCAGTCCTACATGGGGTATGTCCTCTAGTGTCAGTTCACTATTCTTTGGTTATAATGGAGGCACACCTACAGGCAGTGTGCCCTCTACTGTCAGTCAACTCTTCAGTAGTTATTATGGAGGTACACCTACATAGAGAGTGCCCTCTTGTGTCACTTCACTATTCATTGGTTACTATGGAGACACACTTACGTGCAGTGCGCCCTCTAGTGTCACTTCATTATTCATTGGTTACTATGGAGACATACTTACATGCAGAGCACCCCCTATTGTCACTTCACTATTCATTGGTTACTATGGAGACACATGTGCAGTGCGCCCCCTAGTGTCACTTCACTATTCATTGGTTACTATGGAGACATATGTGCAGTGCGCCCCCTAATGTCACTACACTATTTATTGGTTACTATGGAGACATACATACTTACATGCAGTGCGCCCCCTAGTGTCACTTCACTATTCATTGGTTACTATGGAGACACATGTGCAGTGCACCCCCTAGTGTCACTTCACTATTCATTGGTTACTATGGAGACATACTTACATGCAGTGTGCAGGTCCATGTTGTGCACTTCCTGCTTATCCGGGATTGTGGATACAAATGTGATTTTCATTTCTGCCTTTTTCTGACCACGATTTTCGTTTAACGCTTGGGTTTTGCTGTAAGACTGGACTGTCTGTGGGTTTAGACTTTGCTTTGCCATAATGAATTTGGCTCTTCAGAAAATGTCTCTTAACTTTTACCACTAGCTGTAAAGTTTACTTGATTGGTCCTGGAAAATGAAAGGTCACAATGGACAGATGGACAGATGGATGCACTGCCTGCAGTCCCCTCCAGGGGGCACACGTCTGACTCTGGGGCTTTACTTATTTCAGACCAGTTTGATAGAGGAGGTGGAAGCAAAGAAGAAGATCTGATCTTTCTGAAACTCATCCTGGGCAAGTCAGGAGGAGTTTGGTGTTTGTTTTCATGGCGGGGAGTGTTTTGGTGTCTTTGGTTTCACATAAGAGGCCAAAGTCATCAGAGACCCCTTCCAGTAAAAACTGTCATCAGAGCCACACGGTGCGCTTACTCCGCCTGACCAACCAAAATCAGAATCTGCTGTCATCTGAGGTCTTCAGTGTTTGCTGGAGCCATGGAGGACACACACTTCCAGCCTGACTCTGCTCAAAGAGCCCCCCGGCCCACCTTACAAGGCTGCCATGTGATTGATGGCTGGACTCCAAACACAGCACTGCCCTCTGGGCCAAATGACCCCCAGGGGTCGAGCCATTCTGTGGCCAGATGTGAAGCAGAGATGAGAGATACGAGATTCGGACCACCGTACACGTATGTGCTCCAGGGAGGACAGCTGATTAATGACACCTCTGCAGTGGAATGAGGGGCCCTCAGGAAGCACAAAAAGGGGACTCGAGAACAGCTGGCCTGGATAGAGGTGCCCGTTAATCACTGGGCTGTGGGCGCCGCCACACTGAAGTCTGTTAAAGAAGGTGGGCGGGGGGGCTCCTCGACTGTTCACTTTTCATCCAAATCCTGACTGTCAGACTTTAGGTCATAAATGAAATCTCCAGAAGGGAAAGGTGAGCGCCCCCTAGTCTAATCAAGGTGCATTACAGGACAACTCAGGTTACAGTTCAATGTCGCAGATATACAGTAAAAAAAAAATCACATTTGACAACCTAGGGGGGCCAATGGACTTCTGGGAAAGGCCGCGGCAGAAGACACAGACTGCCTGCCAAGGGAACATTCCAGCTGCTCTGCAAGCAGCCCGCCGAAACTGAGCCCGTCTAAAATAGCAACACTTCAGCACGCTCCCTCCGGAGAAAGAGAAAAAAAAAGGATGAGAAAGACGAGTCCCACACTCCCTGCAGACGGACTTCTCTGTGACAGTCTGGACCCACCATATTTGGGGCAAAAAAAAAATGTTCATTTCAGGCTGAAAAAAACAAAGAACAAGAAAATCTGAAAAGGCATCAGTGTTACAGCTACTTGAGGGCACGTTGCACCACATGACTTTTCAGTCACATGATCTGAGCCAGTTGGGGGCAGTCATGGTGTACCCTCTCGGACCACTGGTCTTGTACTCTGACTCAGCAGTGACTCGGCCCAACCTGTTGTTTGCTCCAGAGTCTTAAAGCATGGAAGTCCCAAACATAAAAATGGCCACTAGAGGGAGAAAAATCATCAAAAACCCCGGCCGGCTGGTAACACAAAGGGCCATAAGAATCTTTAAAGATTCATTAAAACAAAAATGCTCTGGAATAGGATGCCACGGTGGACACACTGGTGGGTTCACATCCCAGAACCTCCCTGGGTGGAGTTTGCAAGTTCCCCCCATGTCTGTGTGGGTTTCCTCCTTCTGTCCAAAGACATGCAGGAAGAAGCATTGGCAGCCCTCAGTTGGCCCATGTATGTGTGTGTGAGTGTGTTTGCCCTGCAATGGACTGGCACCCTAACTAGGGTATTCTTTCTGCCTTGTGCCCTGTGCACCCAGCGGACCCTCATGACCCTGTTCAGGACTAATTGGGTTAGAAAATGATTGACTGACTGAATGGAATAACCAGACACTCCAAGGAGCACAAAAGGCAAAACAGCAAATGCTTGAAAAGACAAAGACAATGTAAGGCGAACAAAGGGCCAGATACGAAATTCATGGCAGTGTCAAAAAACAGAGCACAGGTTCAAAAATCCAGAGAATCACAAAGACACAAGAAAATAATCACAAAATCCAAGAGCCCACCACACCACCAGCGCATTCGGATGAACTACAAAGAACTGTGGGATTGCCCCCATATTTATTAGGCTAGGGCAGGTGGCACCACCCACAAAACACACCCAGCATAACACGGGCATTGAAACAAAACAAAAAAAAAAAACAGAATCCAATCCAGAGAATAACAGAAATAAGCGAAAATAAAACAAATAACAACAAAAGAGTCTAACATACGAGGGAGAGTCGAGCTAAAGTTAGAAAATGGAACGAACTTTAATAAAACTGATAACGTCGTTTCTCAATGGAGTCTCCACCCTTCTCAACGCACTTGCGCCACCTGCCTGGAAGTGCCAGCAGAATAAAAGGGTTTTGTTGTTTTCTCCTTACAACTACTTGTTATTGTCGAACACGACATGGCGAGGGGTATTACAGTCACCAGCGCAAGTTACTGTGACTCACTGGAGACCAATGTGAAGCCTGCTATTCGATTCCAGCGGCGGGACTGATGTCTCAAGGAGTCCTTGTGCTAAGAACACCAGGGCTTGTCTGGAGAAGCCGAAGGTTGACATATTGTCACATCCTCCTTATTCGCCAGATTTCGCACCGCGGTGTGATTTCTACCTGTTTGGACCGCGGAATGACATCATAGACTCATTTACATATCCATACTAAAGATGAATACTGTAACTACAAACATTGTAGAAATGTTTGAAATATAACTATTGCATACAAATATAATTCCATGAAACTAACTAGAAATAGAATAACCCGAATTGTGGAGATGGAATAATTAAACCCTAATTTCAAGTTATAATAATGAACAAAGAAGACAACACATAAATGGAGCTTTTCAGTGATCATACAAGATGAACAGCAAACTGGTGGGAGATTTTAACGAGAGAAACATTACTTTGTGCTTTATATGTTTTTGCCGTAAATATTTATTTGTCATTATAAATGAACAGTAAAATTAATGTCAATTATGTATCGCTAATTTAAAAAAAAAATCGGGAAAACGTGTGTGCACATTCGTTTATTGGCGAATGTTTAAAAAGTCCGTTTCAGTACATTTTAAGTTAAAACAAATAAATTCGGTGTTGTTTAATGACTCCATGATGAAATACAATACATGCAATTACAAATTAGTGGAAACGAGTTTTTACATTATTTTAAGTCAATATTCTTTCACAGGTCAGAACAAAAATAAACGGTGTTGTGCGCGTGCGCTGTGATTAAACAGCCTGAATTCTTCTGTTTTTGTAATTAAAAATTTGTCAAAAATAGATAGGCGCTATATAAGATAGATAGATAGATAGATAGATAGATAGATAGATAGATAGATAGATAGATAGATAGATAGATAGATAGAACTTTATTTGTCCCCAAGGAATAATGTGCCCATGTAAATGCCCATCTGTCATTAATCGCGAGCAAGTTGGCGTCATATTCTCTGCTCGACCACCCCACATGTTAATTTTCTCCTCTGCAAACTGTTTTGGATGTTGCCTCAAGTTCTGCAGCGTCGGATAACATTAGTGAAATCCTCTGGATTGAGCGTTATGTACGTGTTTGGGGGATTGAGGGTCCCGTATCGCCATATACTGGATTGCCACCCTGGGCGCTAAGTGCAGATAACTAAAGCTTTGCGGCATCCATCACCTCAATTAACCACAGCGGCCCGAGGCAGTAAAGAGACCGATGTGCGCCCACCGAGGCAGTGCCAAGGTCAGATGTGACCCCCCGAGGCGCGGCTTCACATGCCTTGTGAATGATTTTGCTGCGATAAAAGCCTGCATTCAGGGATGAATTATTTATTCAAGTGTTTCTAGTGCATTAGTTTGAGCTCATAGACTCCAACTCGTTCTTTAATGGCCTACCTTGACTTGTAAGAAGGATGAAGGAAGGAAGGTGTCCATTTAATGAGCCCCCCATTTAACCCCCTGCAGCCTGTTAGCGTTTTCATTTCACCACCCCCTCTGGTGGGACCCTCTTATCACCCAGACATCACGTCACAGCAGCCTCTGCTTTTCCCACTGAAGCGGATGTCTATGAAATCAGAAAAACTAAAAAGAAAAACCATAAAGCTGCGGCATCTCGACTACTTTGGGGGGCTAAGGCGGTGATTGGGGGGCATTTGTTAATGGCTGCAGGGTTTAAGCGCATCAATGCGGTCATTGACGGGATGGACAGACTCACAAAAGCTTCATTGTTCTCTTGGCAGACAAAGGTTTTATTTCTTGACCCAAATTAGAAAATTGAAGAAAAAAAAACGATGGACTCTCAATCATGAGACCCGACTGAAAAAAATCTGAGCGTGGAAAAGAAAAGAAAACAAGACGAGGTAGAGAAAACAAGTCGCCTTGGAAATCCAGTTAAAACCACACAAAGTGAACTCGGAGCGCAGCTCAACTGTCAAACCTCAGCACCTGCGCGACCTGACGAGACGAGTGAAGAGCAAACGGGAGAATCACCGCCACAGCCCCGAGAGCAGGGGAACGCACTGCCAAAAAAAACCTCATTTCACATACCGCACAGGGTCTCGTGTTTAACAGCCAGTGAGTGCAGTTATCGGTTAAAACAGGATCTGCCTGTCATATAGCGCCTTTACTAGTTCACCATCTATTATATATAGCACCTTTAGCACCTGTCTATTTACATTATATAGTGCCTGGCACATCTATCTTTCCTTTACATTTGCCCTTTAAAGTAAATGTAGTAATACAATATACTCTATTTCATATTTATCAGTTAAAAAGGGTCTCTCATCTGTAATATAAACAGACATGAAAGGTGGCATACCTTATATAGTGCCGTCTCTTGATAAAACGTAATCTATTTTATATCTAACTATTGACTATATAGTGCCATTCACATGTATTATACACCACCATTCACATCTATCTACCTGTCTAATATATAGTGCCTTTCACAAATGTCTATTTACATTGTATTGTATAGTGCCATAGATAGAAGTGAAAGGCACTATATGATAGATCGATAGACAGATAGATAGACTGATAAGATGTTCCATAGGTATACTGTAAAAGGCAGATAGAAAAATACATAGATATGTAAGGCCCTGCACGATGGATAGATATGAAAGGCACTATATAGTAGTTGTGAAAGGCACTATATTGATAGAAATGAAATACAGTATATCATATAGATTTATATCCTGGAAAAGGCACTATATAAGACAGACTAATTTCTCGCCCAGGCTCCAGCTGTGCTCAGACGACTCTCAGGGTCCGCCCGTCTCTCGGGGGTCCTGCGCCTCTTCCCATTGGCTTTTTGTGAGAACGCCACTGCGGCTGACATTCGCTGGCGGCCTCCCAACACAAATACTCTAAAATTAGGCTGATGTGAACTCTCAATTTGCCATCTTGAGCAGAATGTCGGATTAGTGACGAGAGCACGTCTTTCCCGTGTCGGATTGCAGCTCTGAGGCCGGTCCCGTTGCGGATTCCTGTTTGGCTTGGACAATCGATTCGGTAGCATTTGCTTTTCATGCCTCCCAACCCCGGCCCATTAAACACATCAAAAATTCCAATCTGTCATTAAACCTGAGGAGCATCAGACATCGGCCCGCGGCCATTGAACACCTTAAACTTTTTTCTCTTGTTCTTTTCGATTTTAAAGTCATACTCTGGTAGAGCCGCGCGGTTTCCTGTATTTCTTTCAGAGCTCCTCGGTGTTCAGGATGCGGGCACCTTCGACTCCTCCGACATCTGACAGGAATAGCACGACTGCCCTCTAGTGGCGGATACGCACATCGCGGAATACAATTGACAGGATTTGCGCTGAACTAATGAACAACCTGCTTGATCGCGAGTTCTAGTAAAAAAAATCATAAATGTTTTTGTACCGTATTTTTACAACGGTAAAAATAAAGTTCAATATAGAAAGGCAAGTGTTTGAACGTGCTTTTCCGCAGCAATGTCTGTCAGCCAATACTTTCCAGTGACTTCTAACAAATGAGCATTAATAAATATTTCAAGAGTCTGCAGTCACAGCTCCGGTCTCTCATGAGTCACCATTGTTTGGCACAGGAAGTGGATGGATTCCGTTTATTTATTATTGTATAGCGCCCTTCACTGAGTGCAGGCTCGGAGTAATAAGCACACTGGTAAAATACAATTAAAAGCGTAAACGACTAATTACATAACGAGTACACATAAAGACACAGATTAAAACACGCAGCAAGACAAACTGATTAACACAAATGAAACCCATGGGCGTCTGTCCGTTAATGATGTAGCCGCGGCGGACGACACTGACGTCCCAGGATGCTCTGCGGCGCTACACCTAAAATTAGATCGTTAATTTCGATTTCTTTCGGGTTGGGTTTCAGACAGTTGTGTTTAATGTTGGTTTGTAGCTTTTGCAATGGGGGTGCTTTTATTGAAGTTTAACTGGGTGGGTAGGTTTTGAGTTTTCCTATCCCCACTAACTATTGCTAAGGCCCGCTACCTGGACTAAGGAAAGGCCGTAATTTGAAACTTCGTTTGCAGTGATCGAATTACAACATTGCAAATACTTAGAAAAGAGTAAAGAAAAAATCATGAATTACGAGCAGTTGACAATGGAGACGATAATAAAACCTCCAGGTCAGTAGCATCTTCTGGGGGTCCACAGCCAGGTGTAACAGGACAAAGCCAGACACGGTCACACTCCACCAAACCTCTTCCTGGGCACAGATGGATGGATGGATGGACACTTTTAAATAGAATTTGACGCGTTCTTCTTCCTGGTCATCAGTGTCCGAACTGTTTTCTTTTTTGTTTATAGCCATCATCGACACACCAGGGCTAAACTCCTCTCAACTTTGCAGGGTTAAGGTTTTATGATAGATAGATAGATAGATAGATAGATAGATAGATAGATAGATAGATAGATAGATAGATAGATATGAAAGGCACTATATGATAGATAGATAGATACTTTATTAATCCCAAAGGGAAATTCACATAATCCAGCAGCAGTATACTGATACAAATAAAAATATATAAAAAAAATAAAAAAGCAGACAATAACTTTGAGTAATGATAGCATTTACTCCCCCGGGTGGAATTGAAGAGTCGCATAGTGTGGGGGAGGAACGAACTCCTCAGTCTGTCAGTGGAGCAGGACGGTGACAAAAGTCTGTCACTGAAGCTGCTCCTCTGCCTGGAAATGACAATTTTTTATTTGGCAAACATCAAGAAACAGGCGGTCGTTGGGCTGCAGTGGTGGCACCACTAGAGTAACCCACATAGTGCAAGGTGCTACGAGTCGGACCCCCCACTGCCTGGCTGCTTCCCATTATTCCACAGCTGGCCTCTCCATTATGGCTGTGCACATCCATGGAATGCTGCTGGTGCCGAAATGAAATGGCAATAAACAAATATTCACCCGAACAAATACTGGGATATACACAGATTTATATACATGAACCAATACATCGTGGAAAATAAAAACACCTAATGACATAACAGTCATCAAATTATTATGACATACAATGTCACTGTTGTATAATTAATTATTACATGTCTTATCTTTTAAGGCAGCCTTTATTTCACAGAGCCACTTTTCCAAGCGGCTCTTTTAGGTCCCAATGCCACTTGTCATGATGAGTTTGTCACTTGTCAGTCACAAGTCCAGAGATGCATCAATCATCAGGATGTTCAGGGTTCACACCCAAGGGGCTGTGACAACAGGGGGTTTTTCAACCAGTGGTTGGCAGCCACCCACCTGACGCTAAGCCTGTTCAGGCCCGGCCAGTACTTGGGTGGGAGACCATCTAAAACAAGCTTTGGATACTGCTGGATGACGAGTTTATGAGGCCTTCAGGGGGCACTTACTCTGTGGTCTGTTTTGGGACCCCAATGTCCCAGCGTACTGTGCTGTAAAAGTGGCACCGTCCTTCAGATGAGACATAAAACCGAGGTCATTTAAAATCCCTGGGCATCTTCTTTACGGATTGCCCACCATGGTCTGGTCATTCTGGCCCCCTAAGACATATAGGTAGAACTTTATTTGTTTTCATGGGGAATCCTGCCTGCCTGTAATGGTCTCTCTCTGCCTCACCCCTTCACCATCTAACAGCTCACGTGTGTCGAGTGTTATAGTGCAATCATGGCGGCCATTGCTTCACCCAGGTGGGCACTACACATTAGTGGTGGTAGAAGTGCTCCCCACTATATCTGTGTAAAGAGCGAGAAAAGCCCAATATAAATATAATAATTAAATATTATTATCATCAGTACAACTTATTAAATAATGGCGTATCCACTCTCCAAAATGACCAAGGGGACCCCTAACATAGGGGGGTGATGAAGCGATGCTGAAATGAAGACTGAGAAATACCGCGCTGTGCCAAATTGGCCTGGGGTCTGTGCGATGCATCGTTGAAAAGTAAAATTAACTCTACTAGGCAAAATCACCCAGGGGCCTGTGGGGGGTCTAACGTTGAGCTCCATTTGAATTTCCAACATCCAAGTTGGAATTTTCAGCGGGGACGTAACCCACAAGTCGGATGTCCTACATCGAAGCTCAGGGCTGGTCTGTCAAGTGCGAGTTTCTGTAAACCTCAGATTATGGCGTCAGTCTAAAACGGCGAAGTACACCGCGGACTCTGGTGCAAGCTGTAGTAGCGTCACGCCGTTTGTGTCTCAATAAATCGGACGGACCTGCAGTGTTGTCCGTGGCCGTGCTGCTGGGGTGTTTGCTATGCGCAGAATACCACGTGAGGCGCTGTTCAGGAAGAGGAAACGCAGCAAAGGCTTCCCTGGAGACGTCCATATTGTTTTACCAAATGTTGTACTGGTACACGGTGTGCTTGTGTGTGATGTCATTCTCAGCCAATGGAGCATAGCATTGATCGAAACCAACGTGCTGAACCTTTCCTGATTGGCTAATCCTTTCTTGTTCCTTTTGCCCTTTTCCTTTTCTGGCACTGCCCAAAAAACAGGAGACAGAGCTGGAGGTGGCACAGTTAACGATGCTAAGATTGGCATTCAGAGGTGGGCTTAGGGGTGGGCGGGGCCTAGGGCTGACCCAACCCACACTGGGCCGGTTATGTCAAACGCTGTTACTGGTATGTGTGGATTGTATAAAGTTGTGTGAGAATTTAATAAAAATAATGTTAACATGCGCCGGATTTTCTCATTACAGTATTCTGCTAAAAATTTTTGCAAGATAACACGTGGACTTTATCAAAATATAACAATACAAGGGGTCCTCGGCTTACAATGTCTCGACATGCAAAACTTCGAAACACTTAAAGAAAATTGAGACGCGAGAAGGAATAAAGATAAGGATATTTTTTTACACTCATTTTTCCTGTTCCTACAGTGCAGTATATTTATGTCCTTGTCTTTTTTTCTGTGGCTTAGTTGTGTTTTTATGTTCTAGATTATGATTTTGCAAACGTGTTAGGATAGGTAAGTGACTTAGGCTAGGGTGTGTTTCGACTTACACCAAAATTCGGGTCACATCACTGTGTCATAACCCGAGGACCCCCTTATAATCTATTAAAAAAGTGCAATTCATAATTCATGACAATACCACGACAGTGTGAAATGCGATGCAGTGTCATGCGGAAATTAGCAGGGCCTCTTCTATAAAAGTATACTCTGTGTCTCGATATGCAGGATGTCATCATCATAACTCACGCTGGTTATTGTGTTTTTGTGCATTAATATTCAGACATATTTATGGCTTACAAATAAAATGTGAGTTTCAGTGTTTCGCCAGGAAGTGTGAAATTAATGTGGACGTATCATCGTGAAATCTCTTACCGGTTTCCAGGTTCAGAGGTGAAAATCCTGGCAAGCCTTTTCGGGCGATGAAGGTGAATTATCGAATGTTTTCAAAGAAGTACATGTACGGAATTTGACCTTAAAGAGGGATTTTAAAAGGGTTCTTCTTAGAAGCATCTCAGATATATATATATATATATATATATATATATATATATATATATATATATATATATATACAGGGTGGTCCAGATCTAATTATGCAACTCTTAATGCAATGCAGGAAAACAATACAATTTCGGTTGATTGGAGCTACCAGGTTGGTCAAACATTTTGTTGATTTGGGAGATCGTGTTCCTATGCAATGCAGGCGGTCCAAATTCCTCTAATATCCTGCTTTGCACGGTGTTATGTCATAATTAAAATGGCATAATTAGATCTGGATCACCCATTATATACACTAGGGGTTCGGCCCCTGCTTGCTTTGCTTGCCAACCCCCCGCCAGCCACTTCGCATCTCTGCCACTTGTGTTGTGAAGAGGGGGGCTGAACGCACCCCAAGGAGATGTGGTCACTCCTCCGAAACCCCCTCTTAAATGGTGATACAATGGGAAACAAACACTGTTTTTATTTTACCTCCTCTTTGTGCATTCAGCTGCTGGCTTGCTGCTGCCATACCGCGTGATCTGCATCTCATGTGGCGCTTTGAACATTTAAAAGCCTGTACAGCAGCTGCCCTACTCTTTGTCTTTTATTTCCGGCCCCGGGCGTGGTTAAATCTTTTGGCATAAAGTCTTGTCTCGCAGGATGCGAGTTCTTGATATTTTTTAGTTTATAATTTAAAAACAGAATAATCTAACAACATCACATTAAAGTTCGATAAATTCTGAAAAGAATGATACCAAACGTACATATATGTAGGTTTTAAAATAAGCCCGATTTAAAGCGTGACCAAAAAAGTCACATTAAAAACGTCACATAAAATCGTAGCATAAAATCCTTGCACTTTAAGGCTTAAGATTTTTTTATATATATATATATATATATATAGAGTAGATAGTGATTTCTGTATTTTATATATATATATAGAGTAGATAGTCATTTTTGTATTTTATATATATATATATATATATATATATATATATATATATATATATATATATATATATATATATATATATATATATAGAGTAGATAGTCATTTCTGTATTTTATATATATATATAGAGTAGATACTGGAGCATATAACTTGAGAAATCCACTCGAATGGGACATGCAGACCTCAAAAGCAGGGCCCCCTTAGATGCAGGGCCTGGGCCGGTTGTCCCACTTGCCACCCCCTTGTTAGCACTGAGTGTGACGAGGATGGGCAGGATTAGAAATGAGGACATTAGAGGGTCTGCTCAAGTTGGACGGCTGGGAGACAAAGTCAGAGAGGTGAGAGTGGGTTGATTTGGACATGTGCAGAGGAGAGATGAGGGGTATAATGAGAGAAGGGTGCTAAGGATAGAGCTGCCAGGAAAGAGGAGATAAGGAAGACCTAAGAGAAGGTTTATGGATGTGGTGGTTGAGACAGAGCAAGATGACGAGGACAGGAGGACATGGAAACAGATGATCTGCTGTGGTGACCCCTAAAGGAGCAACCGAAAGAAAAAGAAGAAGAAACTGGCAAGACATGGAGGAAGGAAAAGTTGTGATAGTTAGTTTTTCCGACAAAAAAAAAATACCCAGTGATTGACAAAAGCAGGTTTACAGTTGTTCGTATGGAAACAGATACGCAGGTTATCAATATTCCAATAGGTTTGTTAACTTAAAAGGACGGCACAGTGAGATACAATCTCCTAAGTGCTCAAACTGTCGGCCTTCATTATTTACACGTTTTTGTAGTCTACCTGCTACACTCAAGCACACTTTGGCACAGAGTTCTTTACTGTCATCCAATTCCCTGACACGCCTCTTATATGTAGCCAATCATATCATCCACAGTACGTGGTTATCCTGAAAAGACGTTACCTGACAACACCACGAATGAAGAAGTCCACTGACGTGACAACTGGTGACCGTGCTGGCTATTCCAGTGGCCCTTCGTCGACCTACCCGCCTGTTGGGTGATTGTTCATCTAGAGTGTGGAGGGGCTCCATCTTGTTGAAAGAAGAAGTCGTCGTCATCATGTTGTCTCTGTAAGTTTGTCCCCCCAGCATGTCAAAATACAGGGGTGCGCAGAAGTAGGTTTACTGCTGTGAGTTGGTGAGAATATTCATAACCTGCATGTCTTTTTCTATATGAACAACTGTAACTTTACTTTTGCCCACCCCTATATATGGTAACTATGCCACCTTAGAGATATCCTGAGCGCCACACACCCCTTTTCCAGCGACTTCATGACCCTTCATGCTCTCCCAATCCATCTACTGACTTCATAGGAAGAGTCACCAGAGACATGAATGTTGCCAGAAAGGTAAGTAAACCTCTTGACAAGGTCGACACTCTCTCCACAGATGAACACACTGCTGATGGCCGTGCCCAAGAGGTCATTAAAGGCCTCGCAAGCCCAGACACTCAGACTCCTCACTCAGTCTCTCGAGAGCCCTGATCAGAGCCTCCATTGACTCCACGAAGATCAAAGCATCGTCAGCAAAGTCTGTGAATCAGACCAGACTCCTGCATGTGTGTCTCTATGGATAGTCTTTGGGTACCGCTGGTTTGACTTTGTATTGCTCATGGAGTCCCGATTGAGGCACGTTACCTGCATTGTGAGGGAGCGACGGCACTACGGCCATGTGGTGTGATTACCCGAGGGTGATCCGACTTATTGTTGGGGACCCGAATGGCTGCACCAGGCCAAGGGGATGCCCACGTAACACCTGGGCAAGGCAGACAAATGGGTGGGACTGGACCGTGCGTCTAACTTTTGGGTCCCAAGCTGTTTCGTCATGTGGTGGGCGACAATATGCTGTACCAGTGCCTACTCCCCAACCTGACCTGACCTATGCTACCCGTCTAAGATGAGGTGACATTTAAGTAACCAACATAGACCACAGTGTTAATGTTTGCAGTGCACCATCTATTGTAATGCATGTGGTAATATTCTAACAGATGGCGCATCACAAACATTTTTAGGAAAAAAAAAATATGCATCACTACAAATGCTTGTGATGTGCCATCTGTTGGAGTGACAAATGCAATGCATGTGTTTCTGTTCTATGCTGTTTGGTATGGGATTCACAAAAGAAGAATTAAGGTTTGTGACGAGCAGTATGTTGGAGTGACAAATGCAATGCATTTTATCACTACAAATGCTTGTGATGTGCCATCTGTGTCTCTGTTCTATGCCTTTTGGTATGGGATTCATAATAGCAGTGTTAAAGTTGGAGTGAGAGAGATATAGCAATGGACGGACACTTTAACTTATTTCAGTATTTTAACTGTACCAAGCTTTGGGTGTTTTTATTAAACAATAATAAACTGTACATTAAAGACCTGCATATCTTGTTCATTATTCTCTCCATTGCAATTCATGGTAAGCGGCTGGTGAAAGAAGACCCCCCCTGCCCCTCTCCTGATGTCACCCTCCTTAACGGAGGCCACTACTGCTGGTATATCTGCTAGCCCCGCCCCCCCACTTTCAGTCTCTGCCATTTCAGCAAGAACAACTGACATCTCCTGCATGGAGCTCTTGATGCTCTCTGGAAATCTCCACCTGTGGTCCTGAATGTTCTCGAGGCTCCCTTCTAATGAGATTACTGTCAATTTCAACTTATCCTTCCTTGTATAGCACCTTTCACTGAGTGCAGGCACAGAGCGCTGTGAACGATTCTCCATTAAAATACAAGTCTAGAGGATACTAATTACTCAATGCAGAACTGGCACACATACAAATTGAGATTTGTTAAAACACACAGTGAATGAGGTAGACGTGACTAAACAAAAATGGAAACCAGCAACATCCGTCCATTATTTGACTGATGACCTGTGGCCAGCTGACAACGGTTTGTAAAACAGTAATTCAAAAATTAAGTCCCAGCCCTGGAGACCCCAGCCAACTGGTCGCCTACCTGCTTCTGGGTTTTCTATAGTGGAGTCTGGGCTGGCCGTCCAATCCGATGAGAGAATCTTTTCATCCGACGATTCCAATGCTCCTTTATCTGAGATGCAGAACAGCAGCCTGGCAGCAGAGCAGTGGCATCAAGTACCACATCCAGATACTGTGAAGAGAAACAGAATTAGGGGGAGGTCACTAATGGTTTATAAATACTTGGGATACTTGTTCAAATCCTTTCTGTTTCTGTTCAAATGACTATCAAACACAAATGCAGAAATGTGCACAGCAGCTCTAGTCAGGTTGTGCCAGAAGGGGCATCTCTAATAGCAGCAGGCAGACCATTCCACAGTTTCAGGGCCCTGGAACTAAAAGCTTGACCTCCTACTGTTATTTTTATTAATCCTTGGAATCTTAAGCAGGCCAGTATCTTGAGATCTTAATGTGTGCTCTGGTTTGTAAGTCATGATTAAGTTTAGGTAAGTAAGCAGGGCCTTGGATAGTTAAGGCTTTATAAGTTACGAGGAGGATTTTGAAATCAGTCTTAAGTTTACCTGGAAGCCAGTGTAAGGAGTTGAGGACGGGGGTGTTTGTATATTCTCATTTGTGTAATAATATTTAATTAACTGAAAGCTGCATAAAGAAGAATTTGTGCAGCCAGTGAATGTTTAATAGTATTCAGCCCTACTAGAAATAAGCGCATGAATTCATTTCTCTGTATCTCTCATATTTAGAACAAGTCTTAATCTTAAGATGGAACAAAACATGTTGTGTATAGTGTTGTAATGTGTGTTTTAAATGACACACTAATGTTGAAAACAACACCTGAATTGTGTGCTGATTCTGTAAAACTAACGGGGACTGCAGCGAGTTAAAGAGCTACAGAATGTTGTTGCGGTCAGCATCGGCCCCTCCAATAACTAACATTTCTGTAAGGCCTTTAGCCCCCTCAAGCTGAAGAGCAGTCTGTGGTCGGCCACAATGTGATTCAGAAGTCGGAATTTTCCAGCGCATTACCAGCCAACGGCATATAATATCAAAGTGAAAGAAAGAAAGAATAGTGTTCATAATAAAAAGGCACTACATAATAATAACATTCTTAAACCAAACAAGAAAGAAAGAAAGTGTTCATAATAAAAGGAACTATATAGCAATAACATTCTTAAATAATAATAAAATAATAAAAGGCACTATATAATAACATAACATCCTTAAGCCCAATTAATCAAGCAAGAAAGAAAGAAAGAATGAGAAACCTTGTCGTTGTCCGAAAAAACATTCAATTGTTACAGATCTCTGCAGCCATCATTAAAGGCGCTATAAAACGAAATAATCATGCCACTGTATAATACGAAATACAGCGAAAGCCTATCAAATACTCACAATTTGACGAGAATAAGCACAGCGCATAGTTCAAACGGAAAGCGTGCGCTCGTGCCAGGGCCGGTCGCAGCCCATTTGGAGCCCTAAGCGGGATGCACGGACGGACGTGGCCACTCGTTATTCATTGTGGGTAGTATTATTAGCATTACTAGACTTCGGTGACCAGTATGTGTTTGAATCCCCCTCCGTGTCCGGTGTCACAAAAGGCGCCATATTGTGTACGTCCCGCGGACTTTACGGTGCGCGCGCCCCTTTGTGTACGGAGCTTGCATACTTTTACTTTTATAAATGGCACCCAGCGGGTAGTATCATCAGAATTTGACGACCGGTTATCCCCTTTGGTGTCTGAAGCGCCTAATTAACCGGCCCTGTCTCAGGTGGTCATTAGACGGTCATAATACAAGATGCTCAATGACTTTTACAAAGCATTCCAGCCTGCTGCCGACAGTGCACCACTTCAGCCAGCAGATGGCGCCATCCGCACACGTCCCTCTTTACTTGCTGCGAGGCAGCAGCGCTACCACTGTGCCACCTTGGATGGAAAACAATCCAGAAAACTAATGAGAAAAAAATATTGGAAGTCAGGAAAATTGGATCAAGTCTTGAATTAAAAAAAAACTGCACTGCAATTAGGTGGGCAATTATCCCTCACAGGGTGGGTTTCCTGCTTTGTAGCATCGCTGTCTTGTATTGCTTGGTGTATAAATGGGCATGTGAACGGATTCCTTGTTATTTTATAAAGGATTTTTTTTTTTTTTTGGTTTACAGAATTTCACACACCAGGACCCCAACAGTTATACTCATGTGCCCCCCTCTTATCTGCAGTCATCAATCATGAGGCACAGCCAGCAGTTTTACTCAAAGGACACGAGTGATGTTTCTGTGACCTTAAAACAGGAAAGCAGATCTAAAAAGAGAACAAAAAAATGAAAAAATGTCAGGAATAACAGATTTGTCTCAGGTTGACAGGGGTCTCCTTCCATGTCTTAGTCTCCCCAGTGATTATTCAGATGGTGTTGTTGTTTTCTTTCTGAGGAGCAAACATCAGGCTATTAAAAGAGGGCACCCTGGTCACATCAGACGGGACCCAGCTGGAAAAACAAGCGTAGACTCACTAAACTGAACTTATCTCGTGACCTTAGTGGGCCGTCCCACCTGATCACACTGCTGAAGACCCTCTGGGTGTTCATCAGTCCTACCCAGCACTGTCCTGAGATGAACGCACAGGAAATGGAGGGGACTCTTAGAACTATCTCTTTTGTCATCCTGTTATCCGTTTAACAGCTAGCCTAGAAGTCTTTTGATTTTTCGCCAGCCAGTCAGCAGACAAGCAGGAAGTGGTGGGGTTTAGGGGGCTGCAGCCCTCATAGTGGGAGTAGGAAGCCAAATGGCAAACATCAGACTTTATTAGGCAGGGAAAACAAAAGTTTTTCCTTCTTTAAGTGAGAGTTGTTATTGTTTGTGTCTACATACAGAGTGCCATGGCAACCAGCTGATATGACTGGAAATTATTTGGATATGTGAAGTCATGGGGGGCCATCTCCATCTTATATACAGGAATACATTAGGCTTTAGCATGGACCTCGTCTATGATCAAAGTGTATTTTCTTTTTAGAGGACTTTTTGTTAAATTTGAATTCTTATTTAGTATTTTATGTTTTTGACTAGCTGTACTACCCGTCCATGATGGGCTGAAATCGCAGCATTAACATTTCCAGTGCGTCACATGGTCTGGGCCTGCACCAAATTAACATTATTCTGGAGCAAAATTTTTAATTACCTTTCAGACAGCCTTGGTCTTACAATCCCTCCTAACCCATTAAAAGCTGTGTTTGGGGTTCTTCCAGAGGGGCTTAAGGCGGAGAAAGACAAACAAATTGTGATTGCATTCACTACACTTTTGGCACGCAGACTTATTCTGCTAAACTGGAAGAACCCAAACTCTCCTCTTTCAATTCAGTGAGAAACCGATGTTTTATACCATTTGAAATTGGAAAAAATCAAATACTCAGTTAGAGGAATCAGTAATATTTTAAAATAAGCTCTTAAAGCACAGAGGAAGCAGTTATTTCCGGATTACTTTGTCTTCTGCATTCATCTCTATTGGCTTATCAAACTTATTAATTTAGGTATGTTTACAAGCCTTAAATTTTACGCCTTTTGCTCTGCTCTTTCTCTCAGGGGTGGGGGTCAATTTGGTCTTAACTCAATTTTACTTTTTGTAAAAATTGACTGATTTGTATGAAATGATTGCAATAAAATTAATAAAACTTCAAAAAAAAAAAAAAAAACATTTCCAGGGCACCATGCAATGCATATGTCTCTGTTATATACCATTTGGTATGGGATTCATAAAAGCAGTGTACATGTTTCTGATGTGCCATCCGTTGGAATGACAAATGCAATGCACTTTAGAACTACAAATGGTTGTGATGTACCATCTGTTGGAATGACAAATAAAATGCACTTTAATACTACAAATGTCTGCGATGTATCATCTGTTGGAATTAAAAATACAATGCATATGTCTCTGTTATATGTCATTGGTATGACATTCATAAAAGCAGTGTAAACGGTTGTGACGGGCCATCTAGTGGAATGACAGTTGCAATGCATTTTATTACTACAAATATTTGTGATGCATCATCTGTTGGAATGATAAATGCAATGCATTTCATTACTACAAATGACTGTGAAGCACCATCTGTTGGAATGAAAAATGCAATGCATTTTATTACTACGAGGGACGTTCAAAAAGTTTCAAAACTTTTTTTATAACTCTATTTATTAAGAATTTCAAAAAACAATTACATCACTTTTCTACATAGTCACCTTCATTTGTGATTCAATTTTCCCAGCGTCTTGCCAACTTTTTAATGCCATCAGCAAATAATGTATTTGACTTTGCCATTTTCAATGGAAATATGAAAGTGCAGAAACTTCTTGAATGACCCTCGTACAAATATTTGTGACGCACCATCTGTTGAAATGAAAAATACAATGCATTTTATTACTACAAATGTTTGTGAAGCACCATCTATTGGAATCTAAAATGCAATGCATGTTATTACTACACATTTCTGTGATGCACCATCTGTTGGAATGACAAATACAATGCATATGCCTTTGTTAGATGTCATTTGTTATGGGATTTGTAAAAGCAGTGTTAATGTTTGTGACATGCTATCTACTGAAATGATAAATGCAATGCATTTTAACTAAAAATGTTTGGGATGCGTCATCCATTGGAATAAAAATGCAATAAATTTTATTACTACAAATGTTTGTGTTGCACCAACTATTGGAAGCAGAAATGCAAAGCATATGATTCTGTTATGTATCATTTGGTATGGGAGTCCTAAAAGCAATGTTAATGTTTGTGATGCTCCATCTGTTGGAATGACAATTGTCTCCGCCATGCTTCACTGTTAGAATGGCATTGCACAGGTGATGAGTGATGCCTGGTTTCCTCCAGACGTGAAGGTCAGAACTGAGGCCACACTGTTCAGTCTTCCTTTCACCAGTGTTGTGATGTGGGATTTTGCCTATAACTTGATGAATGTTTTTTATGTCTTTATTTATAATTTATGCAAACCAAGTGGTGAGAGGTATTCGTGTTTGCACAAACCCCCCCCTTATTACGACTGTCTCTTTGTAATTTTATGACAGGTTTGGGGGGATGTGTCTTAAACCAGTTTGATCCCCCACACAAAGCCAGGTTAACTTAACATATGGTCTTGGGGGGCGTTGCAGGTGTTAAATGTACTATTTCTCCCATTGGTCTGAGATATGGCTGTTTGGAATTGGCTTGTCTCAGAGGCCTTTAAGTACCATGATGTCCTATTGGTTCTAGGAATTGGAGAGAACATCTATAAATGTACTTGCTCAACCACATTCTCTCTAACCAACATATGATGAAGAAGCATCTCTCTTGCTAACCTGTGATGATGAAGACAACACAATGAAGAGCACAGCCCAGCAGCCCTATTGAACAGACATGTGGCTGAAAGCTGAGCACCAACGATGCCTTAACTAGAGACATTTTAAGTAACTGCAAGTCTGTGTGCCACCTGAATTACACATCACCATTTTATCAGGTTGTATGGATGCCAATATTCAAATGTACATTTCATTTTGTTATTATTTATGAATATCATCAGTAATACATTATTTTATGTGTGACTTAACTCCTGCTTGTCTTTTTACTACATCTAATTTCCTGAGGTTATAGATATAGAGGGGAAGGTAGGGAGAAGTTATATAAAATAATATCTTATAAACAGTGGTAAGTCTGTGAGATTAGGCATTCTAAGGCTGCATATTAATAATACAATAAGGGTAAGTAGGTAAGTAAGTAAAACAACCAGTCAAGAGAAATCTTTTATCTCACAGAGTGAGAGTCCTTTAGGTGCCATTTTACAACCTTTAAGTGGGCTTAACTGAGGAGCAGCTCCTGTCTGGCCACTTTGTCACAGAGCCGAGATCAGTGGACTGCTGCAGTGGTCCTTGACCTTCTGGAGATTTCTGTTATTTCCACACCTGTTCTCTGGAGGTCAGTCAGAGTGACCATCAGGTTCTTGGTCATCTCTCTTATCCCATGGTTGCCGGGCGGCCAGCTCTAAAGAGAGTCGTGACATTTTATTGGTCCCCAGGGGAAATGTTGGCTTTTTACAGAAGCTCAATGCCGCTGCTAACCCTGGGTAGCATTTGGGCCAGAATTTCTCAACCTTTTAGTCCCCTGTCCCAGCTTTGCCAGTTTTAAATTCAATGACGACCCATGAGTAGCAATTGCAAACTGTCACCTTGGTGAAACGAGCGCGATCACTCAAAAACAGGGAAACATATTGCACAGCGCTGCCAATTGCTTAGATCCACTCGTCAACCAAAAGACAGCAGTGTGAAAACCCACTGGTGGCAACCCAGTGGGTGGGAAACACTGGCTTAGGTGACCCACCGCACCCCACTTACAAATAATGGCAACCGGCGACCCACTGGTGATGTGATCCAAAGGCTGAAAAGTACTGCCTTATGCGCCCACCTGGCATGAGGGGCAGTTTGCGCCACTCAGTCCATCCCAGTGGCCCACTCCAGACCCACAGAGCCTTAATGGCATTGACCCCCTGTGCACTTTGTGACTTACATACAGCCAAATGGCCAGTCCCAAGTGGTGGCAAGTGACTACATATACAACATATATACACACACACACAAACACACACACACTCGTATATACACACACACACATATGGCCCCTTTTATCACACTTTATGAAGCTTGGTGGTGGTCCCAGACTTTTTATAACTCCTTGTTAGTTTGTACTGCCTGGCCTGAACTGGGAGAAGAACAAATGATAATCTGAATGCCAAGACCCTAAACCTAACCCCTTGAAGACAACCCCCCCAAACACACACATTGAAAAGGGCTTCAGATGCACATTATAAGACAAGGGTAACCTGAGACCACTGCAGGGCCACTTGGCCACCTTCTCACCCTCCTCACCTGCTGTAAAGACGATTTTCAATGCTATGTAAAGAGTAGAAACCAAAGTGACGGAAAATTGAAACAAAAATGTTTAAAGTGACCGTGCTGAGGGCTGTTATAAACATGTTATTAATAAGTGAAACTACTGAGACCGAGGGGCACGGATTCATTCATTTGAACAATAACTAGCGGGGCTGAACACAGAAACTCCATTGATATAAATTTGAAAACCTCCATTGAAATTCTCCTTGAAGGTTCATTTCTCGCTTCATCTTGAATTATTTTGGGCTTGCGGCTTTACTGCGTAAGTTTCTTCTTTTTCTATTCAGGGAACTGAAATGTGGAAGTAAAAAAAATGGAAGTCCCCATTTTTGGGTATAAAGTGCATCCTTCTTCTTCACCCTTGAGAATGCCAATGCAGGAGAAAAGGAAAGCTGGGTGAAAAGTTTCTGGTGGCAAGAAGGAGAAGTGACGCGCTTTGAAGTTTGTAATGGTGGCAAATGTCAATGGAACAAAACTGAACAAAACGGGTATGGAAAAATGAAGGGACCACCAAATCGACTTCCCCATTTTGAAGTTACTAAAGGGCTTCAAAATTGTAAAGACTTAGTGGTAAGGAGCTGTCTAATCGAACCGAATGTTTAATTTGGTCAATCAAGCTGAATAGAATGGACGAGCATCTTGGGTGGAATGGCCTGTTCCCGTTGCAGTCGTTCTAATGTTCTAACATTCCCACAAGTCCTGGGTTCAAATCATAGGTTTCTTCTCATTTTTCTTCTTTCAGCTGCTCCTGTTTGAGGTTGCCACAGTGGATAATTATTTTCCATGTCTTTCTGTCCTCGTCATCTTGCTCCGTCACCCCCATCACCTGCATGTCCTCTCTCACCGCATCCATAAACCTTCTCTTAGACCTTCCTCCTTTTCTCTTCCCTGGCAGCTCTATCCTTAGCCCCCTTCTCCCAATATACCCAGCATCTCTCCTCTGCACATATCCAAACCAGCACAATCTCACTTCTCTGACTTTGTCTCCCAAACATCCAACTTGAGCTGACCCTCTAATGTCCTCATTTATAATCCTGTCCATCCACGTCACACCCAATGCAAATCTTTGCATCTTTAACTCTGTCACCTCCAGTTCTGTCTTCTGCTTTCTGCTCAGTGCCATCATCTCCAGCCCATATAACATAGCTGGTCTCAATACCATCCTGTAGACCTTCCCTTTCACTCTTGATGATACCCGTCTATCACAAATCACTCCTGTCACTCTTCTCCACCCACTCCACCCTGCCTGCACTCTCTTCTTCACTTCTCTTCCACAATCCCCATTAGTCTGAATTGTTGATCCCAAGTATTTAAACTCCTCCACCTTCGCCAACTCTACTCCTTGCATCCTCACCACTGCTCTGACCTCCCTCTCATTCATGCACATGTATTCTGTCGTGGTGGTCCTACTGATCTTCATTCCTGTCCTCTCTAGAGCAGATCTTCACCTCTCCAGGGTCTCCTCAACCTGCTCTCTACTATCGCTACAGATCACAATGTCATCAGCAAACATCACAGTCCATGGGGACTCCTGTCTAATCTCATCTGTCAACCTGTCCATCACCACTGCAAATAAGAAAGGGCTCAGAGCCAATCCCTGATGTAATCCCACCTCCACCTTGAATGCATCCGTCACTCCTACCACAGACCTCACCACTGTCACACTTCCCTCGTGCATATCCTGTACAACTGTTACGTACTTCTCTGCCACTCCCGACATCCTCATACAATACCTCAGCTCCTCTTGAGGCACCCTGTCTTGGCATGAAACCACACCGCTGCTCACTAATTATCACCTCACGTCTTAACTGAGCTTCCACTACTCTTTCCCATAACTTCATGCTGTGGCTCATCAACTTTATCCCCCTGTAGTTACTGCAGTCCTGCACATCCCCCTTATATTTAAAAAATGACACCAGTACACTTCTTCTCCACTCCACAAGCATCCTCTCACTTTCCAAGATTCCACTAAACAATCTGATTAAAAACTCCACTGCCATCTCTCCTAAACACCTCCATGCTTCCAAAGGTATGTCATCTGGACCAAAGGCCTTTCCCTTCTTCATCCTCTTCATAGCTGTCCTTACTTCCTCCTTGCTAATCTGTTGCAATTCCTGATTCACTATCTCCACATCATCCAACCTTCTCTCTCTCCCTCACTCTCTTCATTCATCAGTCTCTCCAAGTACTCTTTCCATCTGCTCAACACACTCTCCTCGCTTGTTTCCATCTTTATCACCCTTAACTGCTTAACATCTTTCCCAGTTCGGCCCCTCTGTAGCCCACCGGTCCTGTTCTCCCTTCTTAGTGTCCAACCTCTCATACAACTCATCTTATGCCTTTTCTTTAGCCTTCACCACCTCTCTCTTCACCTTGCGCCTTATCTCCTTGTACTCTTGTCTACTTTCTGCATCTCTCGGACTATCCCACATCTTCTTCGCCATCCTCTTCCTCTGTATACTCTCCTGTATTTCCTCATTCCAGCACCAGGTTTCCTTTTCCTCCTTCCTCTGTCCAGATGTCACGCCAAGCCCCCTTCTTGCTGTCACCCTTACTACATCTGCTGTAGTTTCCCAGCTGTCTGGTAACTCTTCACTATCACCCAGTGCCTGTCTCACCTCCCTAAACTCAACCTTGCAGTCTTCTTTCTTCAGCTTCCACCATTTGATCCTTGGCTCTGCCCTCACTCTCCTTCTCTTCTTGATCTCCAGTGTCATCATACAGATCACCATCCTATGCTGCTTAACTACACTTCCCCCTGCCATCACTTTGCAGTCTTTAAACTCCTTCAGACTGACTCTCCTGCATAGTATGTAATCCACCTGTGTGCATCTCCCTCCACTCTTGTATGTCACCATATGTTCCTCCCTCTTCTTAAAATGCATATTCACCACAGCCATGTCCATCCTTTTCTCAAAATCCAGTATCATCTGACCTTCTTCCTTGATGCCATACCTACCCATCACCTCCTCGTCTCCTCTGTTCCCTTCACCAAAATGTCCACTGAAATCCTCTCCAATCACCACTCTCTGCCCATCACTTCATCCAACTCACTCCAGAAATCTTCTTTCTCATCCATTGTGTATGGACTAATAACATTCATCATCACACCTCCAATTTCCAGCTTCAAAATCATTACTCTGTCTGACACTCTTTTCACCTCCAAAACACTCTTGACATACTGTTCCTTCAGAATAACCCCTACTCCATTTCTCCTCCCATCCACACCATGATAGAACAATTTGAATCCATCTCTGATCCACCAGGCCTTACTCTCCCTTCCATTTAGTCTCTTGCACACACAATATATCAACCTTCCTTCTCTCCATCATATCTGCTAATTCTCTCCCCTTACCAGTCATGCTGCCAACACTCTTTACTATCTTCCTCTCCTCCTGCCTCCGGACACGTCCCCCCCCCTCTTCTTCTCCTCCTTCGGCCAACATTATCCCAATTTTCATCAGCAAGCTGTTGGCTAACATGGTATTGATGGCGGTCGTTGTTAACCTGGGGCAAGACTGATCCGGAATGGAAATCTGTATTGTTGCCTGCATATTGATGTGGCAAAATTTTACACTGGATGTCCTTCCCGACATAACCCACCCCATTTATTCGGCCTTGGGACCGACGTACTGAAACACACTGGTTTCTGCATCCCCAGTGGCTGGGTTTATTATAATAAATTACCTTAATAAAGTCTTCTTTTTTAGTATAATGACCTTCAGACAAGCGCAATTGCCATCTTTTTGCCTATTCTTCTTTCTCTTATTTTTCCTCCACATCTCCAAGGTGAGCTTTGTCCTTCTTCCACCCGACTCTAACTCGCTGGGGTGAGGCAGGGCGACTCCTTTTACCCGAGACCCTGGAGTACTTCTGGTGCGCCAGAAATACTTCTGGGTCAAGAGGAACTCCCCGAAAAGGATGGAACATAAATCACTGTAGTATCCCCGGGCAGCACCTAGATAGTCCAACATGGCTGATCCATGGCACTACAATTCCCAGCATGCCTTGCAGGTGTTCATTTAGGTACCGAGGCTCAGTGATACTGCCACCTAGGGTATGGAGTCCTCCATGATTGCTCAATGTTGATGATGTTTTCCTTTCAGCCAATCTCATGGAAAAGACAGACAGACAGTCTAGATAGATAGATAGATAGATAGATAGATAGATAGATAGATAGATAGATAGATAGATAGATAGATAGATAGGAAAGGCACTATATAACTGATAGACAGATAGAGAGAGTCACACTCAGGACACAGAGTTGCACAAGAGTCAGGAAGGCGAGGAAAAATAACTTTATTGTTGAACAAGCATTAACAGGTTACTTCAGCATACAATCACATGAGATACACCCTCACCCCCAGGTTTGTTCCAACCACTAGATAGATAGATAGATAGATAGATAGATAGATAGATATGAAAGGCACTATATAATAGATAGATAGATAGATAGATAGATAGATAGATAGATAGATAGATAGATAGCAGCTTTTCCAGTGTGTAGCTCCCTCTGTGGTCTCCTCACTATGGACGGCCCACACTGATGGTAAGAGGTGGTCTTGTCACTTGCTGTTCTTTTGCTGTGGCAGAATGATTCAACAACATTCATCTTTGCCAGCTGGTGCCAGTAACTACCCTGGTATACGTGTCCATTACATGAGTGTATAGGACATTTTCACCACTTCTGTATTTGGCACTGGCACCATCACATCAGGCATTTTCACCCATTTATTATTTTAATCTCAATCTATCAGGTTAGGATCACTGGGAACAGATACCTGACTAAAAAGCAAACTGAACTGACTCACAGCAGGCCAGGACAACACTGAATGATTAAAAAAAAAAAAAAATGATTGAAATATTTCGGAGAATTCCAAAGTCAGCAGCTGCCCCTACATTCCTCCAGGTTGAGGTATCCAAAGTTTGTTTTACTCTCAATGCAGCTTATCTGCCCAGTCACGGCTTCCAAGGAACTGCAGGGTGCCAGTATATGATTTACTAAATTGTGAGGTTGGTGCTGGTGGCAGGCGAGTGGGTGGGTAGGCAGTTGTTCGGCTTCACTGTAAGCACAGAGCATTACTGCTAAAGGGAGCGAGCGAGTGATAGATAACAGGACTCTCCACCGATATCATAACCCTCCGCCCTCACCTGCAGCCACCAATCTTCATGTCTGCTGATTCTGTTGACTTGTCTTTCCTAAATTGCCAGCTCTATCTTGGCAGTCTTTACTGCTGGGATAAATAAGATGAGTATATCAGTGCAGATCAACTGGAATGTTCTGAATGGGAAAAAATAGAGACTGAAAGGGTGAAAACAGAGGAGGAAGAAAAGGAGAAGGAAGAGGAAGAGGAGTACAAACAGCGACGACTCCACAGCTTTCCTTCATTGGCAGTTGTGAGTCCAGCAGGGGTCAAAACTAGAAGGGATGCCACTCACTCACTCAGTCACCCCCAGGGTCAGTTGAGAGTTGCCATTTAAAGTAAGCTCCACGTCTCAGGAGATTGTGGGAGAAAAAAATGGGGGAGAAAAAACACCATCTCACTGTCTATAAAATAGTCTATCTATCTATCTATCTATCTATCTATCTATCTATCTATCTATCTATCTATCTATCTATCTGTTATATAGTGCCTTTCATATCTATCTATTATATAGTGCCTTTCACATCTATCTATCTATCTATCTATCTATCTATCTATCTATCTATCTATCTATCTATCTATCTATCTATCTATCTATCTCGTCCTTTTCTGTCTAAACTTTAAAGGCCTTCTAGGCAGTGGCACCTTTCCAGGCTAAACACACAGGATGTCCTGCTATAAAACCAAATGTGATGACACTTCGTAAATTTGAAATCTTATGCTTGAAAGCCTCTTAAAGCTGACAGAAAGTTTTCCTTCCGTTTTTGATAAAATCTGTCATCGGGCTGCAAGTCATGACACCAGTGGCTCATTTTTACGCATTGTTTTTCATGGAAATTTTTCCTTGAACTAAGCAAGTACGCGTGACAGTGAGAACAGCTTTATTTTACAATACATGACACTTTTTATAGTTTGCAGAGTCTCACAGTTAGAATTGCTATATGGTTGCGAGACATGGACACTATCTAGTGACCTGAGACGAAAACTGGACTCCTTTGGTACTGTGTCTCTCCGGAAAATCCTCGGGTACCGTTGGTTTGACTTTGTGTCGAATGAGCGGTTGCTCATGGAGCCCCGAATGAGGCACATTACCTGCATTGTGAGGGAGAGTCAGTTACGGCACTATGGCCATGTGGCATGTTTGCCTGAGGGTAATCCAGCTCGTAAGATCCTCATTGTTGGGGACCCGAGTGGCTGGACCAGGCCAAGGGGTCACCCACGTAACACCTGGTTGCGGCAGATAGAGGCTTATTTCCGGATGGTGGAACTGGACTGCGTGTCTGCCTCGGGGGGTTGCCAACTGGTATCCCGAGTTATTTCATTGTGTAGTGGGTTCGTCAATGCACTGCACCAGTGCATGCTCCTCAATTTGACTTGATTTGACAGTTAGAGTCGAGGACCTCAGGGTGGTGAGGACTGGATGTGTCGTCTTCCTAGCTGTGTATGTGAGCCCCTTATTGTGAAGGTAGACAGGGTCCACATGTTCCTCCCTCAGACCGTATTCAGACCCCCCTCACTGGTTTCACATTTTGAGTTGTTGTCCCATTGTGCTCTGATCATTTCAGTTCTTTATTTTTCTCTCATCAACACATACTCAATAACCCAGAATGACAAAGTGAACAGAAGATGTTAGGATTGTTGAAAATGTATTAGAAGTAAAAACTGAAATATCCCATTGACACGCATGTGTTCAGACCTTTTGCTACGAGGCTTGACGTTTGGCTCAGGTGCACCTCATCTTGTGGCTCCTCATTGAGATGTTTGGAGTCCACCTTTGCTCAACTCACCAGCCTGGACAGAATCAGAAAAGGTACAGAGCCGTCCATCTACAGAAGATCTCAGCGGTGAGTAAAAGCCAAGCCATGAGGAATGGCCAGCAGAGCTTTGAGACAGGATTGTGCTAAGGTGCCATTTAAGAACGGACTGCAACACTGAAGGTTCCCAAGAGCACAGCGGCCTTCACAAGTCTTAAATGGAAGACGTCTGGAACTGAAATCTCAACTTTTCCTAGTGCTGCCCAATCTGTTGATTAGGGTAATTGTAAGATAGGTGACCAAGACCCTGATGGTCACTCTGGTTGAACTGCATAGAACCTTCGTAGCAATGGGAGAAACTTCCAGAAGGTCAACCATCACTGCAACACTCCACCAATCTGAGCTTTATGGCAGAAGACACATGAAGGCCTGCATGGAGTTTGGACTTGCCGACTGCTCCTTTGGGACTTGTCAGCAGTTCGGATCAGTGGGCTGTCTGATTCTCACACTGATAAATGGACAGGGAGGATCCTAATCTTTAGCTCTTCTTCTCCTTAATGGGGCTGATGCTGTGCTGTTCCCTCACTTGCTGGTCCCTCTTGGGCTCTTTTACTCTTTTCTTGATGTTATTAATTTTAATGTAGCAGGCTTGGATTGGGAAATTGGCTTATGCTCTCCATTAAACTGCATGATTTGTAGTTCAACAAAAATTTAACTGCAACAGAAGAGAAACAAAATGATGTGGTCTGATGGGACCAACATTGAATGGCTTGGCCTCGATTCTGAGCATCATGTCTAGAGGAAACCAGGCATTGCTCATCAGCTGTGCTGTACCATTCCATCAATAAAGCACAGTGGTGGCAACATCATACTGTGGGGTAGTTTTTCAGTGCCAGGGACATGGGGGCTGGACAGGGTTGAGGGAAAGCTGAAGGGGGCAAAGCATAGGGATATCCTCAATGAAAGACTGCAGCCAGAGTGATCAGGACTTCAGACTGGGATAGCCAGAGTGATCAGGACCTCAGACTAGGTCAATTAGATGATGACCCTAAGCACACATCTGCCCCCTAATCATCTGCTGTCTCTCATTGGCTAACTATCTCTCTCGCCACTTCACCACATGACAGCTAATGTGTGCTGAGCACACCGGTGGAGAAATGGCTGCCGTCACATCACCCAGGTGGATGCTGCACATTAGTGGCGGCTGAATTGGCTCCCCATTCACTATGAAAAGCTTTGAATAGTTAGAAAGGCACTATATACATGTAAAGAATTATTATTATCAGTACAACTCGATTAAGCGATGGAGTATCCGCAATCCAAAATGACCAAGGGGAACAGAGGAGCAACGAAATGATCGAACCTGGCGCCGAAATCAGGAGAGAGTGCACTAAATGACCTGAGGGCTATGCAGGGCATTGTTAAAAGTAACTTCGACTCTAAAGAGCAAAATCATCCAGGGGCCTGTTTTGTTGGTTCTAATGCTGGGCTCCATTTGAACTGGGAAGTCAGAATTTCCGAGAGCCAATTGGAAATCTCTTTCATTCTGTTACCACCTAACAGCTGCTTGTGGTGAGCATACTGGCGTGGTAATTGGCTGCAGTCACATCATCCGGGTGGGTGCTGCACATCGTCAGTGGTTGGCATGTTCCCCACTTGTCTGTGTGAAGCATTTTGAGTAGTGAGAAAAGTGCTACATAAACGTGATTAATTAATTATTATTATTATTATTATTTTTAGAGAATACACTCCTAATTTAAGAGTCTTTAGGAGGAAACCAGAACAATCCCAAAGGTCAGTGCTCAGGACCCAGCAGTGGCAGACAGCCAGTCCATGAAGCGCTAGGCCACAAAAGCTCTATGTGTGAAAATTTCCCCTTTCGAAAAGATTCTCTTCCATACTTGCAGTTCATGACGTCATTCCAAAAAAGAAAAAACTTTCATTTTTCTTTGATTTGGCTTCGCTCCCAGGTATGTTGAAAGAGTGATAAACAATACCAGGAATACTCTGTACGCTGGAGGGAGACATTACAATGGGATAACATTAACACATCCGTTACAAGTAATGAATTTCCACCTGGGATTTCCCAAAGTGTATCTTTCAGGATCAGTTTGGACAAACTTCTTCCTAGAATTTATGAGCACAGAATCCAGAAATGTTGAAAGTGACATAGCAACTCTTCAGATCTTTATGGCAGGCATATGGACTGCTCTGTGAAGAATTTAGGGGTTGGCATGTAGGATGCTATATAAAATAAGAGATGTGGGTCACCTGGTGCAGTGGTTAGCAGTGGTGTGAAAAACTATTTGCCCCCTTCCTGATTTCTTATTCTTTTGCATGTTTGTCACACAAAATGTTTCCGATCATCAAACACATTTAATTATCAGTCAAATATAACACAAGTAAATACAAAATGCAGTTTTTAAATGATGGTTTTTATTATTTAGGGAGAAAAAATCCAAACCTACATGGCCCTGTGTGAAAAAGTAATTGCCCCTGAACCTAATAACTGGTTGGGCCATCCTTAGCAGCAATAACTGCAATCAAGCGCTTATGCGATAACTTGCAATGAGTCTTTTTCAGCTCTGGAGGAGTTTTGGCCCACTCATCTTTGCAGAATTGTTGTAATTCAGCTTTATTTGAGGGTTTTCTAGCATGAACCGCCTTTTTAAGGTCATGCCATAGCATCTCAATTAGATTCAGGTCAGGACTTTGACTAGGCCACTCCAAAGTCTTCATTTTGTTTTTCTTCAGCCATTCAGAGGTGGATTTGCTGGTGTGTTTTGGGTCATTGTCCTGTTGCAGCACCCAAGATCGCTTCAGCTTGAGTTGACGAACAGATGGCTGGACATTCTCCTTCAGGATTTTTGGTAGACAGTAGAATTCATGGTTCCATCTATCACAGCAAGCCTTCCAGGTCCTGAAGCAGCAAAACAACCCCAGACCATCACACTACCACCACCATATTTTACTGTTGGTATGATGTTCTTTTTCTGAAATGCTGTGTTCCTTTTACGCCAGATGTAACGGGACATTTGCCTTCCAAAAGTTCAACTTTTGTCTCATCAGTCCACAAGGTATTTTCCCAAAAGTCTTGGCAATCATTGAGATGTTTCTTAGCAAAATTGAGACGAGCCCTAATGTTCTTTTGCTTAACAGTGGTTTGCGTCTTGGAAATCTGCCATGCAGGCCGTTTTGCCCAGTCTCTTTCTTATGGTGGAGTCGTGAACACTGACCTTAATTGAGGCAAGTGAGGCCTGCAGTTCTTTAGACGTTGTCCTGGGGTCTTTTGTGACCTCTCGGATGAGTCGTCTCTGCGCTTTTGGGGTCATTTTGGTCGGCTGGCCACTCCTGGGAAGGTTCACCACTGTTCCATGTTTTTGCCATTTGTAGATAATGGCTCTCACTGTGGTTCACTGGAGTCCCAAAGCTTTAGAAATGGCTTTATAACCTTTACCAGACTGATAGATCTCAGTTACTTCTGTTCTCATTTGTTCCTGAATTTCTTTGGATCTTGGCATGATGTCTAGCTTTTGAGGTGCTTTTGGTCTACTTCTCTGTGTCAGGCAGCTCCTATTTAAGTGATTTCTTGATTGAAACAGGTGTGGCAGTAATCAGGAAATTGAACTCAGGTGTGATACACCACAGTTGGGTTATTGTTTAACAAGGGGGCAATTACTTTTTCACACAGGGCCATGTAGGTTTGGATTTTTTTTTCTCCCTAAATAATAAAAACCATCATTTAAAAACTGCATTTTGTGTTTACTTGTGTTATATTTGACTAATGGTTAAATGTGTTTGATGATCAGAAACATTTTGTGTGACAAACATGCAAAAGAATAAGAAATCAGGAAGGGGGCAAATAGTTTTTCACACCACTGTATACATATAATTAGCAGGAGTGCCTGGTGTTGCCCAGATTTATTTGTAGAATGGGTTAAGGAAAGAAAGCAAAGGTTTGTGTGTTTTGTAAACGGTGACCCCGTTGTCATTGCTAGCTGTCCCACCCGTCATCCACACCGCCTCTCTATTGATGTCTCCACTCTCATGAGTCGCATATTTGTGAATTTCCCCTTGGGATTAATAAAGTATCTATCTATCTGTCTATCTATTTTTTCATTCTGTTATACAAAATCTGGAATAGCAGACCGATAAATTCGGCAAGCTAATATGGTGGAGCACTTTAAAAAACTGCTAAAAACACTTTCTTTTACCATGGCTTTCTCAAAGCTTCATTTTAGTGTAACCCTGATATTCTATATATTCATTTAATTATCATTTTTATCACATCTCTGTAATCCGTACTAACCCCTACTTTCTCTGCTGTTCTTTTTCCAGTTTTCTGTGGTGGTGATCTGCGCCCCCACCACCTGATCAGGGCACCATGCAGTCCCTACATTGATGGATTGAAAGCCAGAGGTCCAAATGACTGTCGTCATCTAATTCTCCCACATGAAGCCTGAAACCCATGAGGACTGATTGAGATCATCGATGTTAGTTAGGTAGAATGCCCAGTGGGGGCCGGGTGGTCTTGTGGCCTCAGAACCCCTGCAGATTTTTTTTTGTTTTGTTTTTTCTGTCCTCTTGGCCATCAGAACCTTACTTTATTCTTTGTTACTTAGTATTGCCTAATCTTATTTTTATATTTTTCTTTTTTCTTTCTTCATTGAAGACCAGGTGGAAGAAACTGGCACACATGGACAGTGACATCTTCTTCTTAACGAAATGCAAAAAGGAAAATCTTATCCTGAAAGGCATCATGATAAGGAATCCAATCATACACACTTAGAGTATAATACTCGATTTGCAGAAAAACTTTGTTTAAGGAGATCTGCAAGGATAAGAAACCACTTAATCCAAATTTTCTGAAACATCAAGAAGAACACGCAAAGAGAGATCCATGACCTCATCCTACTCCTTGGAAATCACAGGCAGGAGATGGTAAAGGAGCTCCATTGCTATTACAAAAGACTCCAGAAACTCCTTATTGTCAACAAAAAGAAAAAGCTGCATAGACTACAAGTGAAAGCTGGACACTTAAGAACAAAAACAAAGAGCAATAGACCTGCATTGTTAATCTGTCCTCATACACACCAAATGAAGCAGAGATTTCAGTACTTACAAAGGGACTCTCATATTGTCCTGCAAAGCCCATTGACAACATCAGACTCTGCAGTGATATGGACGAATTCTTCAGAAAACTCAGAAGAAAGAAAGCAGTAACACACAGGAACAAACAACCAACAGTTACAACAACCCCACCAATAAATCCACATGGACACCAGAAGCTGGCAGAAACTCCACCCTGGATAATTATATAGACTGCTTCCGACAGAGAGTGAAAACAGGAATCTTAAACTGGCAGCAAAATCAGATAGAAAACATTACCGGTGATGAGCGGAGAGCCATACAGAAAATACAGAAATCATTATCAAACCAGCAGACAAAGGGGTGCTTTAGTCACCATGAACACATCAGATTATATACAGGAGGCACAAAGACAATTGTCCAATACAGTGGAACCTCGGGTCACAACTGCAATTCATTCCAAAACTCTGGTCATAACCTGATTTGATTGTGATCTCTCTCTCTCTCTCTCGCGCGCTTGCTCTCTCTCTCTCTCTCTCGTGTGCTTGATCTCGCTCTCTCTCTCTCTCTCTCGTGCGCTCGCTCTCTCGCGCTCGTGCGCTTGCTCTCTCTCTCTCTCTTGTGTGCTCACTCTCGCTCTCTCTCTCTCTCGTGCGCTCGCTCTCTCTCTCTCTCACTCTCTCTCTCTCTCTCGCTCTCTCTCTCTCTCTCTCGTGTGCTTGCTCTCTCTCTCTCGCTCTCGTGTGCTCGCTCTCTCACTCTCGCTCTTCTCTCTCTCGCTCTCTCCCTCTCCTGCATCGGCTTTCTCCTCCTGCTTCCTGCCTTCTCCTGCAACCTCCCATTCTTTCCTTCTCTCTTCTTTTTCCCTTTAGGCGACACGTGCTTCTATTTTTGAAGAGGCGTGGTAGTCGTGGCAATCTGCAACTCCTAGAAACAATTCCGGATGCAAACCGCTTCTCACCTGTGCACTTAGGTGAGAAATGCCCACATCACGAACTCCTCAGGAACCACTTCAGCCACACACCACCACGCCCCCTTGCTAATCCGCGAGTGTGGTGGCTATTTATTAAAACTGGCCTTTTTTGGTGGGAGCTGTGGACCCGCTATATCACAGGAGGAAACTGGGTTGAGAGGAGGTTACATTTTTGAGGGAGAGTCCCTCTGCGTGATGCACCGAGAACAATGTACAGTAATGTACAATCTGAATTTTAAATCACATATTAATCAGATCATTAGGACAGCATGTTTTCACTTAAGAAACATAAGTAAAGTTAGACCGCTTATATCACTGAAAGATGCTGAGAAATTAGTTCACGCGTTTGTTTTCAGTCGACTAGATTACTGTAACGCACTCCTCTCAGGACTACCCAAAAGACATAAATCGTTTGCAACGAGTGCAGAATGGAGCTGCTAGAATCCTAACTAGGAAAAGAAAATCCGAACACATCTCTCCAGTTTTAATGTCACTACACTGGTTACCTGTGTCATTCAGGATTGACTTTAAAATTCTGCTTATGGTTTATAAAGCCTTAAATAATCTCGCCCCATCTTATATATCGCAATGTCTGACATCTTATATTCCAAATCGTAACCTCAGATCCTCAAATGAGTGTCTCCTTAGAATTCCAAGAACAAAACTTAAAAGAAGTGGTGAGGCGGGCGGCCTTCTGCTGTTATGCACCTAAAATCTGGAATAGCCTGCCAATAGGAATTCGCCAGGCTAATACAGTGGAGCAGTTTAAAACACTGCTGAAAACACATTACTTTAACATGGCCTTCTCCTAACTTCACTTTAACTTAATCCTGATACTCTCTATGTTCAATTTCCTCATAATAACTATTCATAGTGACTCTAAAATCCGTACTGACCCCTACTCTCTCTTCTGTTTCTTTTTTCCGGTTTCTTTGTGGTGGTGGCGCAGGCCACCTCCACCTACTCAAAGCTTCATGATGCTCCAACAATGATGGATGGATTTAAAGGCAGAAGTCTACGTGACCATCATCATCATCAAGTCCTTCCGTGAGAACCCTAATTCCAAAGAGGACTGTTTCATTTATGTTAGGTAGAATGCCCAGAGGGGACTGGGCGGTCTCACGGTCTGGAATCCCTACAGATTTTATTTTTCTCCAGCCATCTGAGTTTTTGTTTTTCTGTCCCCCCTGGCCAAAGAACCTTACTCTTATTCTATGTTAATTAATGTTGATTTATTTTGTTTTATAATTGTGTCTTTCATTTTTCTATTCTTTAATATGTAAAGCACTTTGAGCTACTGTTTGTATGAAAATGTGCTATAGAAATAAATGTTGTTGTTGTTGTTGTTGTAGTACATGGAGAGACTGAAGATGTGCAGGAATCATCGGTGTGTACGAACCGGAAGGGAAACTGGCTTGTTCGTCAACCGAGTGTGTGGCCGTGAGCAAATGCAAAAGTTTGCCGAACGTTTTGGTCGTAACCCGATGTGTTCTGAGATGTTCGTGAACCGAGGTTCCACTGTACTATACATTATTACAAACTGCAAGAACACCCAACAGATCTCTACAAAAAGGAACTAAAAAAGATAGTAAGTAGCTTTCCTCTTGACATCAGGGATCATGTAAACTGTTTAAGTCTTGAGAACCCCAAAATGGGTTACTTCTACATGTTTCCTAAAATCCACAAAGAAGGAGAGAAGGGAACCCAGGAAGGCCTATAATCTCAGGAACTGGCTCCCTAACAGAAAATGTTTCAGGTTGGGTGGAGCACATCCTTAAACCCCTCACCTGTAATACAGCCAGCTACATCCAGGACATCACTGACTTCTTAAAGAAAACTGTCTGCTATAGGCCCCTTACCTGAAGGAACCTTACTGGCCACAATGGATGTTGAGGCACTTTACACAAACATCCCCCATGATGATGGCATATTGACATGTGAAACGTACCTCAGACAAGATGATTTACCCACAAAGTCAGTAATAGAAATGATGAAATTCACTCTGACACGTAATCTATTCTCTTTTGGACAAGATTGCTACTTGCAACAAATGGGGACTGCAATGGGCTGTTGGTTTGCACCTCACTATGCAAACCTATTTATGGCAAAATTGGAGGAAGATTTCATGTCAATGTGCATCGTAAAACCAATGTTGTATCTCCGTTACATAGATGACATCTTCATAATCTGGACTGCCAGTGAGAAGGACCTCCTCCATTTTCATAATGAATGTAATTCTTTCCACCCCAACATAAAGCTAAAGCTGAATTACTCAAAAACAGAAGTCAGCTTCCTTGACACCACCGTTCAACTGAAAGACAACACTCTTGTAACTTCTGTTTTTCACAAACAGACAGACAGACGGACCTACCTAAGAAGTGACAGCTTCCACCCCAAGCATATAAGGCGCTCCATTATTTTCAGCCAAGCAATACGGTACAATCTTATTTGCTCAGACCCGACAGACCGGGATAAACAACTGCAGGAGCTCAGACGAGATTTCATCAGACAAGGTTATACCCCCAAAACAACAGACACTCAAATAAGAGGAGCTAGTGCCATACCCAGAGACAACCTCCTGGAATATAAAAACAAAGACAACAAGAACCGCATCCCCCTTGTTGTCACCTACAACCCACATCTTGAAACACTTTAAAAAATTATAAAAGAACTTCAGCCAACGCTAAACAATAACCAAACACTGAAAAATGGATTTCCTGAACCTCCCCTCCTGGCATACAGACCACCACCAAACCTGCAGTAATTGTCCGAAGCTCCCAAAGTGAATCAACAGAAAATGGGACATCTCCCTGCCTACAGAAAAGATGCAAAACGTGTACCTACATTTATAATACAGACCATATAATTATACCACACTGCCGACTAGAACATTGCATAAAGGGATCATTTTCCAGCAGTTCATCTAATGTGGTTCACATAATTCTCTGCATGAAATGTCCTGACACTGTACTCTGTGTGGGAGAAACTGGATTAACACTCCACCAGAGAATGAATTTCCACAGGGTCCACATTAAACGTGGCAACACAGATGTCCCTGTAGCAGCCCACTTCAACCGCCATGGACACTGTGAGAGGGACTTTAAAGTCACAGGGCTTATGGGCAACTTCAGAACACAGCAAGAGAGAAAAGAAGGGGAAGTCAAACTCATGTTAAAATTGAATACATTACAACATGGCTTGACTGCGGTGGGCTGGCACCCTGCCTGGGGTTTGTTTCCTGCCTTGTGCCCTGTGTTGGCTGGGATTGGCTCCAGCAGACCCCCATGACCCTGTTTATGGATATAGCGGGTTGGATAATGGATGGATGGACAGCACGGCTTGAATAAAGACAAGAGTTTTATGGCCAGATATGAGGATTGTTTACATCTCTCAGAATGACACAGACAACCTGTCTACAGATCCACATTGTGTGGAAAAACTCATTAGAAACTTCATTGGACTGTTATCTTATCCAAAGATCTTGACCATACATTGTTCTTCTCTCTCTTGTGAAATGAACCTCAGCCTGAATGAATCTATTAAATTTTTACATTTAAGATTTCTCATTTAAAGGTTTCCCAATGTTGTTTCTTGTACTAGAGTGTATATAAACACACGGAACTCCAGTTTCTGGATTACATCTTGTCTGAAGAAGGGGCCCGAGTTGCCTCGAAAACTTGCATATTGTAATCCTTTTAGTTAGCCAATAAAAGGTGTCATTTTGCTTGGCTTTTCTTTCTTCATCTTGTAAAGCAATTTGAGCTACATCATTTGAATGAAAATGTGCAATAGAAATAAATGTAGTTGTTGTTGCCTGTTCCAGCCACTCCATTCAGAGTCCATGCGGGAGCAAAGACCAAGAAGGGTCAGACACCAATCAACATACTGAGACAGAGAGCCACCTGGTAGCGCACAGCAAGATGAACTGATTTTTAGCCAGGTTGCTTTATTTTCCCAACACTCACATTTGTACTCTGCTATTTTGAACATCCACTTTAATAACTTTGTTTCGAACGAGCGGCTGCTTAATGAGTTCAGAATGAGGCACATTACCTGCATTGTGAGGGAGCGTCGGTTACGGTACTATGGCCATGTGGCATGATTCCCTGAGGGTGATCTGGCTCACAGGACCCTCGTTGTTGAGGACCCAAGTGGCTGGACCAGGCCAAGGAGATGCCCACGGAACACCTGACTGTGGCAGATAGATGGTAATTTCTGGAGGATGGGACTGGACTGTGTGTCTGCCAGGGGAGTTGTCAACCAGGATCCTGAGCTGTTTAATCGTGTGGTGTGTACGGCAACATGCTGTACCCCACTGTCCCCAACCTGACCTGACCTTAATAAAAGGACAAGTGTCTGACTGTGTGCGTGTCTGATTACTATGCCTGTCATTCCAAAAGGTGTACATCACAGACATTAACACTGTTTTTACGAGCCTCATTCCAAATGGCATATAACAGAAACATATACATTTCAAGTGTAATTCTAAAAGATGGCGCATCACAAATATTAACACTGCTTTTACAAATCCCATACTAAATGGCACAAAACAGAGAAATATGCATCTCAATAGTCATTCCAACAGATGGCACTTCACAAACATTAACACTGTTTTTATGAATTCCATACTAAATGACAAATAACAGAGACATATGCATTGCATGGTACACTGCAAAAATGAACATGTTGATTACTTAGATTTCAGCTTATTTAAAATGGGCAGCACAGCTAGTATTATGTACAGTATAATGCATGTATAAATGAGTAACTGCCTCTCCTGCCTAGTCTGGTACTCAATCTGATTGCCTGAAGAAAGGTGTTGAAGTACAGTAGATGTCAACCCTGAGTGTGTGGCAAGATCATGGGATTTATGGCATTCTATTATGGTCTATGTAATAGAGAATATAAAGGGGAAGATAGGGTCACACGAGAACCCGATCACAGCAAAACCAAGGTGCCGTTACTTTAAGCCTTAACTTGACGGCTGTGGACATATCATTTATGAAGATGGCATCATGTTGAACAATGTCGCTACTTGTGACGTCATCACGTCAATGGTGTTTAAGATGGTGGCTCAGTAGTTTAGACCTCCTAGATTTGGAAAAATTAAGTCAAGTGGCCTTACCATCCATACACTGCATTGCAGCATAAAGTGGCATGAAGTAATGTTCAAGACTGCGAAGCGTAAACACAGGACATGTGTGATAGATAGATAGATAGATAGATAGATAGATAGATAGATAGATAGATAGATAGATAGATAGATAGATAGATAGATAGATAGATAGATAGATAGATAGATAGATAGATAGATAGATAGATAGATAAGATAAGGTAATATATACTTAGATATAAATAAGATACTAGAAGCAGATCTGAAGGCAGGAGGGCAGCACAGAGTTGAGGGTCCAGACTGCCAAGTGGTAGAAGCTGTTGCACGACCTGTCAGAACTGGTCCAGATACCTTCTGCCAGATGGAAGTGGGACAAAGAGACTCTGGGAGTGGTGGGAGCGGTCCATCAAAATGCTCAGTGCTTTGTAATGTGGATTGTCATAAAGGGCAGAGAGGTCTGTTGTGTCCACTCTCCCTTGTAGGACCTTACAGTCAGAGGTAGGTTTGCTTGCTTCACCAGCCAAAGGAAATGGATACGGTGCCGCACCCTTCTTATTCAGCGTCGGTTTACTCTAAAAATTCTTGATACTTCCGATTCTGTTAGGGAAAGGCTTATAGAGTGATTCAGAATTTCTGGCTGTGTGTTCTGACTACAACTCTGCTTAAAGTACTTTGGGTTTTTCCAGTCTTCCCATTTTCTTCTCTGTATTCTGACCTTTGCTTTTCCCCACATGACATTTCCACCAGTTCCTCTTAAGTATTTTTCATTTCCTGGTAATTTCTTTCCATTATGCCCAAGGCCTCACCCTTCTCTGGGT
This sequence comes from Polypterus senegalus, assembly GCF_016835505.1. NCBI lineage: Eukaryota > Metazoa > Chordata > Cladistia > Polypteriformes > Polypteridae > Polypterus > Polypterus senegalus. Next base: position 154,607,265 of record NC_053165.1, read on the forward strand.
AATAACAGTACCTTGCCCCACTGCCTTCTGAGGGCAAGCTTTATAATAATAATAATAATAGTAATAATAATTCATTTTATTTAAGGGAGCCTTTCAAGGCAGTCAAGGACACCTTGCAAAAAGTCAAAAGAAAATTTGCCAAATCAAAGAATGAATAAAATAATGTAAATACTAAAAGAGATCAACAATAAATAAAAAGAAAACAATACAATGAAAAATAGCAATATACAATTAAAATAATATTATATATATATACTAGACATTAAGCCCGTTAAATTAACGGATGCTAGAACAGTAGTGCATAAACATTTGTATGAACAGTCTGTATTAAATGGCAAGGGACCTTGTATGTGGCTGTAATATGCGTCACTGTATTGTGTGCCTTTAATTTTCTCTCTCAGTAATACTGGTTTGTATTTCCGTAAAATGCCTGTAATTTTGTCTGACAGTAATACAGTGTAGCCTCGGCTCACGACCATAATTCGTTCCAAAACTCTGGTTGTAACCCGATTTGGTTGTGAACCGAAGTAATTTCCTCCATAGGATTGTATGTAAATACAATTAATTCGTTCCAGACCGTATGAACTGTATGTAAATATATTTTTTTTAAGTTTTTAAGCACAAATATAGTTAACTATACCATAGAAAGCACAGCATAATAGTAAACTAAATGTAAAAACATTCACTAACACTAAGAAAACCTTGAACAACAGAGAAAACTAACACTGCAAGGATTTGCACTATAGCCTTATGACTCGCTCGCTAAAAACACTTTTTTTAATGAGTTTTAAGCACAGGGGAAAAAAATGAACATTTGAAAAATCTGTAATTTAATAAACAACCAAGAAAAGTAACATTGCAACAATGCACACGCGCGCATGTGTGTGTGTCTTTGTGTCTCTCTCTTGCGCGCCTCTGTGTCTGTGTGTGTGTCTGTCTGTCTCTCGTCTGTGCGTGTGTGTCTGTCTGTCTGTCGCGTGTGCCTGTTTATCTCGCATGTGCGTGTGTGTGACTCGTGTGTGTGACTCGCGCGCACCTGTGTGTGTGTGTGTGTGTGTGACGCGCGCCTCTGTGTGCGCCTGTGTGTGTTTCTCTCTGCACAGGGAATGCATAGGAAGAGACTGAACACGTGCACTTCACCAGAAGACACACACAGATACTGGACGCACACAAGGGTTTTATTAAAGAGGATTTATGATCATAAAAGGACAACACTGTAAAATCAAGGGACAAAATCAAGGGGAGTAGGCAAGTTTAATTTAAAAAGATAAATTTTATGTCTGGATTTGAAGATGAGAAGTGAATTAATGCTGCGGGAGTTCTAGAGGTGAGGAGCAACAAAGATCGGGACCCCATGGCAGATAAACGAGCAGGCGGCATAGCCAAGAGATTTAAGTAAGAAGATCTAAGAGTACGAGCAGGTGTACAAATATGTAGAAGATCCAAAAGATATGAAGGTGCCAGGCTATGAAGAACTTGAATGTGAATAGCAGAATTTTGACATGAGTACGGTATTTAGCAGGGAGCCAGTGAAGTTCACAAAGAACCGGGCTAATGCGTTCAATGGAGGTGGTGCCAATAATAACTGGAGCAGCAGAATTCCGGACCAGCTGAGGCCTATGCAGAAGCTTGTTAGGGAGGCCAGCCAACACAGAATTATAGTAATCAATATGTGAAGTTACCAGAGCATGTACAAGAACAGCACTATTAGGTGTGAGGAATAGACGGAGACGATTTATATTGCAAAAATGAAAATATGTGGACTGGGTAATACTATTAATAGGAGCTCTGAAAAATGGAGTGCTGTCAAGGAAGACACCCAAGCTCTTAACCTGAGAAGAAGGAGAAACTATAGAAGCATCAATTGTCAAGGAAAAACGGTCAGATTTGGCGAGAGCAGATTTAGTGACAATGAGGAGAACCTCAGTTTTATCATTATAAAGTTTGAAGAGGTTGAAAGACAATGAAGGCAGGAGGGATTTTTAGATGAATCAATGGCAGTGGATTCTGAAGTTGCTGTGAACTGACAAAGTTGGTAGGTGCGATGACACCTAAGTTCATTTTGGATGCAATTGCTTTCTTTTCTCACACCACTGAGAACCAGGGTTTCAGAACGGCAGTCAGAAAGGATGAGGGGAGGAAGGGTAGAACTGGGCCTTGTCGATAAATACAGCTGGATGTCATCAGGGTAATACTAAAACTGAATCCCAAATCTCCTAAAGATATCACAAAGTGGTAGAAGATAGATAATAAATAAAAGAGGGTGGGGAGCACCACTGGTGACTGGGGTAGGCCGAGATCTACAAATCTTGAGTTGAACGAACTGTGGATGACTGGAGATAAAGCACACCAAGCATAATAAATATCACAGATTCCAATGGAAACGAATCCATCTAACAAAATACTATGGAAAACTGTATCAAAAGCTACACTCGGGTTGAGCAACAGTCCAGAGTTAGCGGTCATTAGCAAGTCATTTGTGATTTTAGCCAAAGCTGTCTCTGTAACAGACTGAAACTGCCTCCAATACATCATTATCAGTTAGATATGCTTGTCCCTGTGCTGCAACTGCATTTTCAAATATTTTAGATCAAAAATAGCAGGTTTGAAATTGCCTAGAAATTGGTCAGATTATCAGATGTGAACGGGACCCGGACACAGACAGGCAGACATGTTTCAAATTCACCACCACACGTTTATTTACAATATTTACACAGTCCTTAAATGCCACACAAACCCCCAAAGTCCCCAAAGTCCAGGCCTCTCTCACACTTTGCCTTTCTTCGGGCCGCCTCCAATCTCACTTCTCTTGCCTCGTCCTCTCCTCACCCGACTCCAGCCTCGAATGGAGTGCTCCAGCTGGGTTCCGGCAATCACCTGCCGACACGCCCCTGTGTGGCGGAAGTGCCGGCTTCATCCCCGGAAGCACTCCGGGTGTCCCTGCTCTTCTTCCCCCCAGCACTTCCTGGTGTGGCGGAAGTGCTGAGGTCCAGGGCTCCAAAGGCATGGGGGCGCCCCCTGGCAGTGACCACGGGCTCCTACAGGGTGGAGCTTCATAGTTCAGTGCCCGTGGCCCCCAAAGGAACCAGGGCGGTCACCCCTAGATGGTCTGGGGAAGGCGAAAGCCCTCCTCCGGTCCTCCTGGGCGTCCCGGCCGGGTCGCCACCCCAGCCACCTCTGACACAGGGTCAGCACCTAGTTTCTTTAAAATGGGAGTTATGGCCACCATCTTAAGAGCCGAGGGAACAATACCAGAAGAAAGTGATGCATGTACAGTATCAGTTATTAAGGAGACAATAGAAGGCAGACAAGCTTTTACCAAATGAGTGGCAATTGGATCTAACTGAGAAGTTGGAGATTTAGATTTTGTTAATGAGTTCAGATATTTAAGTGGCAGTAGGGAGTGTAAAGGACAAAAGGGAATTTGAGCAGGACCTACCTGAACCTGAGGCAAAGTTAAGAGTACAGTACTGTGTAGAGTACAGTCATGGCCAAAAGTCTTGAGAATGACCCAAGTGTTGGTGTTCACAAAGTGTGCTGCTTCAGTGTTTTAGATCTTTGCGTCAGATGTTTCTGTGGTATACTGAAGTAGAATTACAAGCATGTCATAAGTTTCAAAGGCTTTTATTGACAATTATATTAAGAATATGCACAATATTTGCAGTGTTGTCCCTTCTTTCTTTTTCAAGACCCCTACAGTTCGCCCTGGCATGCTGTCTGTCAATCAACTTCTGGGCCCAATCCTGAATGATGGCAGCCCATTCTGGAATCATCAATGCTTGGAGTTTGTCAGAATTGGTGGGGTTTTGTTTGTCCACCTGCAAGTTCTCAATGGGATTAAAGGTCTGGGGAGTTTCCTGGCCATGGACCCCAAATTTCGATCTTTTGTTCCCTGAGCCACCTAGTTATCACTTTGGTCTAATGACCCAGTGCTCCATCATCCTGGAGAAGGCATTGTGGGTCACCAAACTGTTCTTGGATGGTTGGGAGAAGTTGCTCTCAGAGGATATTTTGGTCCCATTCTTTATTCAAGGCTGTGTTCTTAGGCAAAATAGTAAGTGAGAAGCAACCCCACGTGACATGAATAGTCTCAGGAAGCTGTACTAATGGCATGATACAGGACTGATGGTAACGCTGCTCACCTTTTATTTTTTCTGGATACCTTAAACAATCAGAAAGGGGATTCATCAGAGAAGATGACTTGACTCCAGCAGTCCTCATCAGGCCAATCCCTGTACCTTTTGCCGAATATCAGTCTGTCCCTGATGTTTTTCTTGGTTTCTTTGCTGCCCTTTTTGAGACCCACCAGGCCATCTTTCACAAGTCTTCACCTCACTCACACCTGCCTGCTGCCATTCGTGAGCAAGCTCTGCCCTGGTGGTGCTCCGATCCCACAGCTAAATCCACTTTAGGAGACTGTTCTGGCACTTGCTAGACTTTCTTTGGGGCCCTAAAGCCTTCTTCACAACAATTGAACCTCTCTCCTTGAAGTTCGTGATGATCCCATAAATGGCTGATTTAGGTGCAATCTTATGATTAGCAATAGCCTTGCCTGTGAAACCCTTTTTGTGCAAAGCAATGATGGTCCTTTTGTGGTGGGGCTGAAATGCATTGTAGGAGTTTTTGGGATTAAGTTAATTTTTCATGGCAAAGAGGGACTTTGCAATTAATTGCAATTCATCTGCTCATTCTTCAGAACATTCTGGAGTCGATGCAAATTGCCATCATAAAAACTGAGGCAGCAAAATTTGTGAAAATTAATACTTGTGTCATTCTCAAAACTTTTGGCCACAACTGTACATGCTGATGGGGTCATTTTCTGGTGAATATTGTTAATTTGTAAAGATATCACATTGTGCAGTGGAGTAAATGTGAGGTGCAAGGGTGTGAGGCAGCTGTAGAACCCTATTAACAGTAGAAAAGAAAGCTCTAGAATTGTCTTCACGTAACCAAAACTGTTCTGTATAGTAGGCAGATTTGCCTGTAGAAAGAGCACCCTTATAAAAAAGTAAACGATCATAATACATTTTTTATGTTCAGGAAACCCTGTCTTGCTAGACAAATGTTTATGGCCTTTAGCTTTAAGCTGATGTAGCTCTGGGGTGTACCAGGGAGCAAAGTGGGTAAAAGAAACAGACCGAGATTTTAAAGGAGACTAGAGACTAATCCATCATTGTAATAGGTGTGATGGACAGCGTCGGCCATTACCAGACCAGGATGCCAGCTGGATGGTGACTGTGGCACCATCTCAGAGGACCTGTCCTGGGCTGACAGCAACTTGGCTATAATAGGCAAAGCCCAACAACGCCTCTATTTTCTCAGGAAACTAAGGAGAGCTGACCTCCCCCAGAAGCTGCTGGTTCATTTCTATAGATGCACTATAGAGAGCATCTTAACTAACTGCATGATGGCCTGCAGGTACAACAGCTGCACCAAGGCTGCTAAAGAAGCCCTGCAGCGGGTCGTAAAAACAGCAGAGGCCATTATTGGGACTGAACTGCCATCACTCGAACTCTCGCTGTGTGAGAAGGGCCAAAAACATTCTCAAGGACAAAACTCATCCTCGAAATTCCTTGTTTGAGCTCCTCCCGTCAGGAAGACGCTTTAGGTCAATCCGTGTACGCACAAACAGGATAAAAAAATAGCTTCTTGCCATCTGCCATAAACTTTCTGAACTCTGAATCTCCTCAGTCTGAGATACAACAACAACAACATTTATTTCTATAGCACATTTTCATACAAACAGTAGCTCAAAGTGCTTTACATATTAAAGAATAGAAAAATGAAAGACACAATTATAAAACAAAATAAATCAACATTAACATCGAATAAGAGTAAGGTTCAATGGCCAGGGGGGACAGAAAAAACAAAAACTCCAGACAGCTGGAGAAAAAAGAGATCATTTATAATTGAACATTGCTCACAATATTGGTAATGTGCAAAATACTAATTTATTACAATATAGAATATGTAATGTACTATTCATTAACAGGTGCAATAACAATTTATGCTGCTGTACTTTGAACCCCAAAAATCCGCTCCACACCTTGACGTATGTGTAATCGATTGCATTACATGTGATGCCGGATGTGGTTTCCAGTGGTGGACCTGCCAATGGTATTCTATGGCAAATGCCAATCGAGCACCACGGTGCTGGGTGGGCAGTGAGCACAGGGCCCACTAGAGGGCATTGGGCCCTCAGGCCACCCTTATGAAGTCTGTTTCTGGTTCTTTGGTCAGGGACATTCACACCAGTGGCCTGCCTGTCTGCTGGAGGTCATTTTGTAGGCTCTGCCAGTGCTCATCCTGTTCCTCCTTGCCCAAAGGAGCAGATAGCGGTGGGTCCTGCTGTGGGTTAAGGACCTTCTATGAGGGGCCGGCCCTGTCCAGATCTCCTAGAGTAACTGCCTGTCTGTCTCCTAGAATCTCCTCCATGCCTTTGAGACTGTGCTGGGAGACACAGCCAACCTTCTGGCAATGGCACATACTGATGTGCCATCTTGGAGAAGTTGGACTACCTGTGCCAGCTCTGTAGTGTCCAGTGGCAGAAGTCTACGTGACCATCATCATCATCAAGCCCTTCCGTGAGAATCCTAAATCATTTATGTTAGGTAGGATGCCCAGAGGGGACTGGGCGGTCTCATGGTCTGGAATCCAGGATTTTATTTTTTTCTCCGGCCGTCTGGAGTTTTTTTGTTTTTTCTGTCCCCCCTGGCCATTGAACCTTACTCTTATTCGATGTTAATTAATGTTGATTTATTTTGTTTTATAATTGTGTCTTTCATTTTTCTATTCTTTAATATGTAAAGCACTTTGAGCTACTGTTTGTATGAAAATGTGCTATATAAATAAATGTTGTTGTTGTTGTTGTTGAACAATAATAATTTGCTCTGGATACTTGATCACTTAACACTGTATACGACATATTTGGAATTATTTGACTTTTCTTTAAATGCACCTTGGGGCTGTCACAAAAAGTCATTTCGTTGTGTTACACAATGACAATAAAGTACTTGAAATTGAAGGATTCCCGCAGTGCACTCTGGGAGTTGGGCGCTTGATGCAGCCCTGTTGAGTTCCGTGGGGGTCGCTACGGGGGAGTTGCAGAGGCAGCAGAGCCCTGCTATATTGGGTTTCCATCCCACCTGGGAGTAATTACAGTTAACACTACCTTCCCTGGGACGTTAGAGGGCAGCCCCCCTGGGTGATTGTGGAATGACAGATTCCTGCAGGGCATGCTGGGAGTGGGGAGCTTGATGCAGCCCTGTTAAGTTCCATGGGGGTCGCTATGGGGGAGCTGCAGAGGTGGCAGAGACCTGCTACACTGGGTTTCCATCCTACCCGGGAGTATTTGCAGTTAACATTATCCTCCCCGGGACGCTAGAGGGCAGCGATTGTGACACGACAGATTCCTACTGGGCATGCTGGGAGTTGGAGTTTGATGCAACCCTGTTGGGATCTGTTGGGGTTGCTAGGGGGGAGCTGCAGAGACCTGCTATACTGGGATTCCATCACACCTGGGAGTAATTCCAGTTGAACCCTGATGAACCACCTGGAGCACTCCCAGGGGTAACATAAAAGGAGCCGCCTCACTCCATTCAAAGAGGACGAAACTTGCAGGAGGAGGAGTGGAGGCAGAACAAGCAAGCGAAAGGGAAGAAAGAAGGACTGTGTATCGGTGCTTGTACTGTGCTGTGCTGTGGGGGGTGAGCAAAAAGCGCTTCCCACGTGAATAAACGTGTGCTGTGTGGCAAACTTGTGTCAGCGTCTGTCTGTGTCGGGGTTTGGGCGGCTGGAGTGCCCTCTGGTGGCCACATAGGAAACCAGAAAATCAGTTGTGAAAAGATTGTCTCTACATGGGAGGTTATCAGTTCCACTGCAAAGAGTAGGTAAAGTGGAAATTCTTAATGTTGTGAAATGAGAACGAGCGATAGTGCTTAGTTTTCGAGAGTGTCAACTTAAACTTAAAGGATATCAACTTATGATCAAATATGGGTAGATCACACACAGTACCACTAAAAGGAGTTACGCCAGTGCAACAAATAAGATCAAGAATATGACCTTTACAATGTGTAGGAAAATCAACATACTGCTGTAAGCCAAAACTGTCAAGACAAGGCAAAAAATCCATCACAAGAGAGTTATTAACATTATCCACATTCATGTTCATATCACCCACCAATGTAACATTAGGCGACATGGCACAGAGAGAAGTTAAAACGCTTGAACCTTATAAGGTTTAGGTGGTCGGTAAACAGTGGCTGGCAGAGTAGGAGTGGGCTCACTGATTTGTAAAACAATGGACTCAAACGAGGTGTATGCAGGCAGAGCCGCTGAAGACACTTCCCACTTATCGTTGTAAATTTACGCAAGATCATCGACCAGTGGCCCGATGCTGTCAGGTGTATACAAACCCTTGCGGCCCTGCCTAATTCAGATATAGAAAGTCATTAGGCTGCTGCCAGGTTTCAACAAGACACATAAAATCATACTTAGGATCGTCCAAAAGATCACAAAGTAATGGGCTCTTAGTCGTAAGCGACTGGATGTTAAAAAGTCCAACAGCGATGTTGTTAACAGCGGGCTTATCGTTAGCCGTCCTAGCAAGCTTAGTCAGCACACTGTAACCGTCAGATTTTCTTGAGCGTCGTTGGTTGGAAAACTAAAAAGATCATATGGGGTTTGTATCAATGAAAGTAAAGTTTTCACACGACCCACAATGGATGTATCTCCGACAGACATAACGAATAATGTCCTCATTGGATGTCTGAAAGGGGCGCAGGGGCTGCTGGGCACAGAAGGGGCCAGTGGGAAACTTGAAAAGGGGCCTGCAAAGCAGCAAGAGGAGGTCTGTGTTTCTGTGTATCCTGTCCAACGTAACTCCTGTGAAGTCATTTATACCCTGGATCGTTTCTCACAAGGATGAATGGACTGTCTCGTGCCTGCCTATAGTGTGAATAGTAGTGGATTAGTTGATGTGCATCTTTGGAGGGAGCACTCCTGCAAATCTCAACCCTCACAGCTCAGGAATACCGGTAGGACTGTTTAATTCATTTATTGCAGAAGCTGCTCCCAGGATCGTCATCGTCATCTTTACACCGTACCATTTCATCCATTTCTGCCGCACTGGAATTGTAAAAAGGACATTACCTTGAGTGTTTATTGTCGGTGTTGAATGTTATCTTCTTATATAATACTAGACATTAAGCCCGTTAAAATAACGGGTGCTAGAACAGTAGTGCATAAACATTTGTATGAACAGTCTGTATTAAATGGCAAGGGACCTTGTATGTGGCTGTAATATGCGTCACTGTATTGTGTGCCTTTAATTTTCTCTCTCAGTAATACTGGTTTGTATTTCCGTAAAATGCCTGTAATTTTGTCTGACAGTAATACAGTGGAGCCTCGGCTCATGACCATAATTCGTTCCAAAACTCTGGTTGTAACCCGATTTGGTCGTGAACCGAAGTAATTTCCTCCATAGGATTGTATATAAATACAATTAATCCGTTCCAGACCGTATGAACTGTATGTAAATATATTTTTTTTAAGTTTTTAAGCACAAATATAGTTAACTATACCATAGAAAGCACAGCGTAATAGTAAACTAAATGTAAAAACATTGACTAACACTAAGAAAACCTTGAAGAACAGAGAAAAAACTAAGACTGGAAAAGTTCGCGCTATAGCCTTACAACCCGCTCGCTAAAAACACTTTTTTTAATGAGTTTTAAGCACAGGGGAACAAAATGAACATTTGAAAAATCTGTAATTTAATAAACAACCAAGAAAAGTAACATTTCAACAATGCACGCGCGCGCATGCGTGTCTGTGTATGTGTGTGTGTCTCTCGCGGGCCTGTGTGTGTGTGTCTCTTAAGCGCACGTCTCTGTGTCTGTGTGTGTGTCTGTCTGTCTGTCGCGCGTGCCTGTGTGTGTGTGACTCGCGTGTGTGTGTGTGTCTCGTGTGTGCGTGTGTGTGTGACTCCTGTGTGTGTGTGTGTGTGTGACGCGGGCACGCCTGTGTGTGTGTGTGTGTCTCGTGTGTGTGTGTGTGTGACGCGCACGCGCCTGTGTGTGTATCTGTCTCTCTCTCTGCACAAGAAATGCACAGGAAGAGACTGAACACGTGCTGTGTGGCCCCACGCATGCGCACTTCACCAGAAGACACACACACAGACACCTGGACGCACACAAGCGTTTTATTAAAGAGGATGCTACCATGGCTGTTCATTTGTCTGTCCAGGATTTTAAATCACCTGTAGCTCGCAAACCGTTTGAACTACTGACCTGAAATTTGGTACCCATATACTATGTGACATTTACTATCCGCTTCGGGGTGATGATTGACCTCCAAGTTTATTCCTCTTTTAACTTTTATTTTATTGTAGAATCAATTCTCTCTGTTGGCCAGCAGGGCGGCCGTGTGGCACATGGCTACGGGTGCCATTCTCATCCCTGCCACCTTCATTGTCACTTCCCCTACCTCTTCATATCTTAAATCATTCTTGAGGCAGATTGAAGACTTAAGTGAAAAATTAAGGAAAATGTACTAATTAATTGCAACACAAACACTGACTTAATCAGTTTTAATCTGAAAAGATGCCAACAAAAGAAGAGAAGAAGCGGGCTGCTAGGGTGGAGAAAAGAAGAGCTGCTCAGGAAACAGCAAGTGCATCAACCTCTGAGCAATGTTAAACGTACAGAGAAAGAGGAGGAAAACTAGGAATGCTCAAGTCAAGATTATTCACTGCATGTTATCGTTACAGCAGTGCGTCATTACTAGTTTGTAATATTTGCATCTCCAAATGGAAAGGGGAGACATTCAAAGATTACATATATGAAGATGACAAATGAAAAGTCATGAAATGTGACACGACCTTTAGTCCTACTTTGTCGATTTTCCAAGTAGGCCCTAGCATTCGGGTTCTGTATTTTGGTCTTGACATTGTTTCTCGTCCTGTCTTTTCGGTTCTGGTTGCTATTGTTCAACATGAGCACAAGACCTGTGCCAATGAAAGTCAAAGTAGCCATTATGAGGCTGAGAAACTAGAACAAAACAATTAGAGACACCTTAGAATGACCTAAATCAACAGTCTGGAATATCATGCAGAAGACAGAATGCACTGGTGGGCTCAGTAATAACAAAGAGACTGGTAGGCCAAGGAAGACCTCCACTGCTGATAACAGAAGAATCCTCACTATGGTAAAGAAAAAGCCACAAACGTCTGTCTGACAGATCAATAACAGCGTTCAGGGGGCCAATGTGGACGTGTCAGAGATGACTATCAGTAGAAGACTTCATGAACAGAAAAACAGATTGCATACTGCAAGATGATCACCACAAAAACAGATTACAGATTACAATGAAACATCTGATCTACTGAAGTTCATTCAACGCCTCCAAACTCAGTGAACGGCACTTCATCTGATAACAAGATAAAGACCTCAAACATATCGCTGAGACAACAAAGGAGTTTATCAAAGCTACAAAATGGAAAATTCTTTAACAGCCAAGCCACCATAAAAAACCTCACACTGGTTCCATTTCATCTGAACTTGTGTGGTGCTGAGGTGTCACCCGTTGCATGGCTACACTCGGGACCCAATGTGGCATCCTGAATTGGTTTATCATGTGTGGTGGGTGCTGCAATGCGCTGTATCAGTGCCTGCTCCTAACCTGCTCCTAACCTCCTCCTCCAAACCAGTCACCCGATTTAAATCCAACTGAGCAGGCCATCCATATGCTGAAGGGAAAACGTATGGGGACAAGCCCCCCAAAACATACAGGAGTTGAAGATGGCTACATGAGAGGCTTGGCAGAGCAGCACCAGAGAATAAGACCCTCAGCACCTGCATGTGAGGGATATGCGACAAAGAACTAAACATGACGGCTTTAACTGACCTGCCATTGCTATTATGGTGCACTGAAATGAGGGGGCCGTGTAGAAAAAGTGTTCTGTGACCAAGATGTGCAAATCCCCTTATATGTAAGTCTGCAATGTGCACTTTAATCACAATGTCTGAATTGTTTGATGTGTCATTTTAAACTGTGAAACATAGGGGTGCATCAAGCAAAAAGGGGTCTTTGTACAGTGGAGGGCACAGCAGGTAGTTAATAGAGACCATAAGAGCGAAAAACATGAAAAAAACCAACAGACAATTCAGTTTACACCACAGCACATATTTAACACATTCTGGCCTCAGGCCGCATTTCCTAATAAGAAGCCTTGATTCACTTCATAATCGCCTTCAAGGGTAATTTCCCAGTCAGACACTCCCTAATTTCAATCTTTTTTTGTTTCTGGGAAGAGTCAGGATATTTCACAAGTACAGTATCAGTGCAATTATCTGGAAAGTGAAGAGCTCATTAAAAGGGCACCTCACTGAAGTTCAGACTCGTGAAGTCGACCTGTTCACCTTCCTTTCCATCAGGAAGTGGATGGAAGTTAATTTCTGAAAACTGCAGACAGACTTCTGCCATGGGATCTACTGGAGCCTGGCACGCCTGCTGTGGGACTTTGATAAATTTGAACATCAGGTTTGAAACGAGAATCTCAATGGTAGGTGGTCCTCTTCAGCTGCGCTGCTGAGGACTTGACTTGCATGTTCTTAGGTCACCTTATCTTTCTTACAATCACCTGAAGTTTAATTTACTCGGTGAGACCCCTTTGTAGTCAAGTTCATCACTGTGAAGCTGTACTTCAAAGGAAACGCCATTGCTCTTGGTGGATGGCTAACAGAGGAAATTTTACTCATTGGATAAGAAACAAAAAAGTAAGACTGGCGCCCCACTAATTGCCCTCACTGAGGCTTGATAGGCCATTCATAAATATGCTTTCCTTCTGGTACCCACCAAACTCCCCCATCACAGAAATTCCATCAGATTTCTGGAATGTGACATATCCTGCCTTTCAAAATTACTCCACCCGATAAACAAAACAGACTTCACTCAAAAATCTCTTGTACTCCGGTAAACTGTGCAGCCATTAATTGGAAAACACTAATTTACAAGGGGCTGGCAATGGCAACTTTTGCTATCCAAGGGCGGGGATTCCACATTCATAAAACCCCCTTCACCCTACACAACTTTTTCATCTATTTTCAGTTGCAGACTTCATTTACCTGAGCTTACCGAGTCAACCCTGAACGTTGGTTGCCCCCTGCGATCTCTGATTTTGCCCTTAAAGGAAAACTCTGAATTGTTCAATGTCCAAATCAGTCTTCACCATTAGAAATAATGGAAAACGAATGAATTCATTCCCAGACCGTAAACAATACCCGCTTCGATAAACTTAAACAGCAAATACACATAATTTAATGTAAAAATAACACAATTAAATGCCCTAAATAATAATTTAAAACATGAATACGATAAATAATATATGAAAATTCTGCATAATAAAATGAAAATTGCCTTTACTGTACCCTCCCCATGTCTGCGTGGGTTTCCGCCGGGTGCTCCAATTTCCCCCCACAGTTCAAAGACATTAAGGTTAGGTGCATTGGCGATTCAAAATTGTCCCTCGTGTGTGTTTGATGTGTGTGTGTGTGTGCCCTGCGGTGGGCTGACGCCCTGCCTAAGGTTTGCTTCCTGCCTTGCACCCTGTGTTGGCTGGGATTAGCTCCAGCAGACACCCATAACTCTGTAGTTAGGATTTAGTGGGTTGGATAATGGATGGATGGATGGATTTACTGTACCTTAGCGAGGAGTGCTGATGTCCCTTGTGGATGCCATGGGGTTATATATATATATACAGTATATGAGGGATGCTCAAAAAGTCTATACTCTATTTATTAAGAATTTCAAAAACAAATAACATCACTTTTCTACATAGTCACCTTCCTTTCCGATGCAATGTTCCCAGCATTGTACCAATTTTTTTAATGCCATCAACAAAAAATGTTTTTGGTTGAGCGCGTAGCCACTGATGCACCGCTGCTTTCACATCACTTCTTTCCCTGAAAGCTTCTTTAAGCGGTCCAAAAACGTGGAAAACAGATGGCGCTAAATCCGGATTATAAGGTGGGTGTTCCATAACCTCCCACTCGAATTGTCTGAGGGTTTCCAATATGTGCTTCGGGCTCGTAATGGTGAACCCACATTTCATCCCCAGTGACTATCTGCTGCAGAAAATTGTCACCTTCTTTGTGATAATGGGCCAAGTGTCAGGAACAAACGTCTAAGCGCTTGCACTTCTGCTCCTTTGAAAGTTGCTTAGGCAAACAACCTGGCACACACTTTACTCAACTTAAGGCCGTCATGAATCAGGGCATAGGCAGATCCAGCACTCACATTCAGCTCTCCTGCAACCACTTCAAGTGTTATATTCTTCTGTTTTCACAAATCAGTTCCAGGGTTCTTTCTTCATTCCTCATTGTCGTGGCTGTAGCTGGATGTCCGGAGTGCTCTACTTCCGTCACACTAGTACGTCCATTTTTAACCATTTCAATCCACTCATAGACGATTCTACAAGACAGAACTTAATCCCCATACTGAGCACACATGCGGAAATGAATTTTAGAGCTACACTTTCAACATAGCTCCTGGGACTCCAGTTGATGTCAGTGTTCATGTTTGGAGTCTGTGCCGTGTCCCTGTGTCTGTGTGACTTCAAGGGTGTACATGTTGGACCAAATCATATGAGCATAATGTGTAATTTCAATGAACTAAGTTGAGTGTGATGTGCCAGTCTGGTTAACTGGTGTAAGTCCTGTAAGTCCTTCCAGGGTTCTTTCCACCCTCACACCTACATCTGCATTCTTTCATGGTATGAATGAAATTCATATTGTGACAGGTAGGAGGCGAGACTGGGCCCCAAACTCAAGACACAGCGCACATACATAGCCAAGGGTTCAGACTAAAGTAAATATTATCATACACAAATACCTTTTTCAGGTTCTTTCACTTGTGCAATTTATATTTTAATTCTCCTCTACCCTCCTCTAGGCAAGTCTTGCCCTCCACCTCCCGACTTCAACTCGCTGGATGAGGCTGAGCATCTCCTTCTATGCCAGACCTGGGAGTATTTCTGTTTCCAGAAGATTACACCCTGCAAGCATTTCAGGGCTGATCCTGGAAGCACCTTAAAATTTGTGAGTCCTCTTCCTCTGGTGGCACCCATCTACCCCCCTGACAGGGCTGCCCATCAGGACTACAATTCCTAAGGTTCTCTGCAGGCATACAAGTAGGAGCTCTTCCCAAGGGAAACTGCTATTTGGCATACTTGGAGACTACATGGTCCCAAGAGACAGTTCTGTTCTATCTTCCCAGCTAGGAAAGGTATCCGCAACTGCAACTACCCTGGCTGGAATGATTGTCCATCCATATCCTTCTCTTATGGCATCCAGTTCAGGTAAGGAACCACCCTCCCTATTGGTCGGGATGCCATTCTGTCTACCATGGCATATACAATATTTTTATAGCGGTGCCTACTACTGCCGGGTGCTTGTTCAAATTGCTGGAATTGACACCTCAGGGCCGTTACCGCCTCTGTATGAGCTTATGGTGGGGAGGTCCTGCTCTCAGCCAAGCCTTACCTTTCAATCTGATTTATACAAAAGGCTAAACAATTTCAGGAATCTGAGGAGTGAGGTAAAATAAACAGAGAGAGAGCTTTGATTTATACATGGTGCTTTCTTTACTAAGTGAGTTTTATCTGGCATGAGCAAATGGAAAAACAAATGAGTTCCTGTCAACATTTGCTTCCGCTGCCCATTCACTATAAACATCTTTATGGCCAGTGGGACTCGTACGTTCTCCGCGTTTGCCACTTCCTGCCTGCTCTTTAAAACTCCAGTGCTCTTTTAAGCATTTGACAGGTGACATCGCGGTCACACTGAAATCACTTCTGGAGGCACAAACACCAAAAACGTGTGCAGACAATGCATTGACACAAATCAGTAACAGGGTAGTGAATAAGCCCAGAAACCCAGCTAGCCGTAAAAACGTCCATGTGCTGCCAAACATCATCCGATGCCTCCTCCCCACAGTAAAGAGAGGTGTGCCAGGGTTTGGAAGACAGGCCGATACCCTCAAGTGGGCAGGATGTCCTCTTGTGCACTCTTGTCAAGTTCCATTTTCCGTGCCTTCCGCCTGTGTTCTCCATTACCAGACTCACATAATGCTTGTATATTTTGTGTTCCAAGGAGTCTAAACTCAGGCTGCGGCACATCAGGTGAAGTGTGAAGTACAAGAACCAAGGAATTGAACCTTTGGGAGGTCCTTAAAGTCTCAAAATAAAAACTGTCAAAAGTTTTGGAGGTCCCTGAGAAAAATGATTGTGCTATGGTGTTCCAAATCAGTCTGAACCCACCAGCCGAGCTCAAGAGGTTCAAACTTGAATTCCCAAGAAAGTCGTTGGGAAGTCAAGCAAAAAGCAGAGTTGCTCATCCTAAAATTTTGTACCCACAGCTCCTCAGTAAAATCACTGTGGACGACTTCAAAGAAATCCCTAATGGTTCGCCGATGCGGGAGTTCATTCGCCTCCCCTTTTTTGTATTCACTTGCTCTTGTCGCCTACGATTAAAAAACGAACACCGTGTTTGTAGCTGCAATTGAAATAACATAACTAACACCCTGTGGTAATGTGCCTCACTGGCATTACCAGCAATTTAAAAAAAAAGTTAGTTTTGTGTCCTCTGCAGTGTTAAAAGTGAAGCGTTTGTTAGGAAAAAAAAGTGTTTTAGGAGAGAAGCGCAGTCGCGTCTCAATGGCCGGCATAGCTATGTGTACACGTGCCGGCTGCTCGCACTTTTATATTAAACCAGCTGATTACCCAGTGGCTTCGCTCACTGAGTGCAAGGGAAAAAAATAAAATGTAGCATTCATAAAATAAGTTATTAAGTAATAAAACATTTTGATAAAAGAATTTGAAGAACATATAAGAAGCGTATAAATTATTAAACAGTAAAACATTTCCATAAGAGAATCTGAATGATATATAAGAAGCGTATAAATTATTAAACAGTAAAACATTAACATTTAAGAAGTAAAGATTGAGTACCACTGCAGTGGTTTCGGGTAAACTACCTGTTTGACAACCTTGCACTACGTGCCTGTGATTTAAGAGAAACATTATTCTGGGAAATGTGGACACTGCCCTTCCGTGCTTAAAGGGCAGAAGGTCCAAACAATTCCCAAGTCTAAAACTTCACATGAAGAGGTCGGTACATCTTCTTAGATGTAAATCCTCCATCTTCTTAAAAGAATTTATCACAAAAGCAACCTTGAATGACCTGAGCTCACCTTAAGGGACAGTAAGTAGTCGTGAAGCGCAATTTACAAAGAGAGTTTTGCTTCGATGGCGCCGATCACACTCATTCTCAATGATTTCCACTCTCCCAGGAGCCGACGGGGCACTCGAAGTGTCACAAACAGTGCGAGAAGAGAGGACACCGCCCAAAACTGCAAAGCTCTCGACCCGGCAGAGCAGCCCGACATTCCGCGCCTCCGAGAGTCCACTTTGTTCTCATGACCCCTCGCCGCTGAAGGCGATGTTGTCTTCACATTGTTCACAGCTCGGTGAAGTTAAAAAATAGAAAGACGCAAAGCTGTGTTCCTCATCTCTTCTACTATCAAGTACTGCCAATTAAAAAAAAGTTTTAATGTGGCAGTTTCCGCGACAGTCACGTGGACGAATAAATAAAACTTCTCTGTCAGAATGCTCCTGGCGGCGAACGGCTCAGCGCTGGAGTCCAGAGAGGTGGGCTGGGAGAGGACGACGTGTTTGTGTTTACTTCTTTTCAATATCAGTAAAGTAACTCTCACACAAAAAATAACAATTCATAAAGACGATATAAAAATAGCGTCCACAAACAAAGTGATTAGTTCCTGTATTATAATATGTTCTATGGTCATACGTAATTTCCGTTTCGCGTGGTCATACGTAATTTCTGTTTCAAACACGAAAAGAATTTTATATATATAGATGTTCTATGGTCATACGTAATTTCTGTTTCGCGCGGTCATATGTAATTTCTGTTTCAAACGCGAAAAGAATTTCATATATATAGATAGATAAATTGTGCGGGAGCAAGGGATGCCACTTTTCGCATACACGTTCACATCATCGCGTGCCCGCGAAGGGAAGACGTTCGGCGGCTTAATTGGTCGGCTAGATCTGGCTGAGAGAAAGGTACTTGGTAGAACACCATCTTGAATTTACCAAGCACTACTGCTTGTGCATTGATTTTTGTAAATATTTTTTCTTCTTATATAAATATATCTGGAGTAGTTTTGTTGGAGTTATTTATTGGGTTGCGGTTAATGGTGCACTTTTTATTTTTCTATATACACTTTTTCTTTTTACTGTATTTCTGAATATTCTTGTTTTTGGTAAACCTTGTATTAAGCACTCTTTGGAGGAGCAGCTTCCTGACGGGGATTTGTTTAGAGGAAGACATCTTATTTTTGTGTGTATATGGTTTTCATTACTTTGTGTGCATTTTTCTTTTTGTTTGAGACTTTCAATCTGCACAGTAAATACTGTTAATAGTAATCATTTTTGGGCTCCGTTTTATAATTGTTTTGTGTGTCCTTTGCGGTATTGGACTGTGCATTGATATATATTTCCCACAGGACATTATTTTTGTTTATCCTTATGTTCACCTGTAAATAAAATTTCACTTCACTTCTGGGCCAGTTCTAGACAGGCATATATGAGGGAGCAGACAGAAATGTGAAGGGGGCACATGGTGACGATGGAGGCGGGAAAGGGGTGGGGTGCTCTGGATAACTGTTTTTGTCATATAATTGGATTGCACTTTGTCAGGCCTCTACCCTAAGACCGGTCCAACTTGGGTGTCCCACCTGAAGGCTAAGCTTCTGCTGGTGTAGCTCTTAGGGTCACTGAGGCACGCAAACCCCCTGCCAATGATAAGGTGGCAATCCCTCAGGAGGAAAACTGAAAAATAAAACAACAAAAAGTAAAATAAAATATTCCTCATCAAATTATAACAACTAAAAACATGACATTTACCTTAATTTTATGGCCTATATCAAATATATTCGAACCCAACAATAACACTTCTCACTATTGCCAATACTAACAAAACTAAAAAGGGTAGGCCAAGTTATAAAAAAAAATCAATTCACCAAGTCTTGAAAAGTAAAAAAAATTAAATAAAGAATAAAATAAAATATCCATCCAGATCTTTACAACCAACAACATAAAAATTATCTTACTTGGATGGCCTAATTCTCAAATAAATTTGCAAAATAAAGTATGAATAAAATAAGACCTCTCAATATAGCCAATATTTACAAAACTAAAAAGGGTTGGCATAGTAATTTAAAATTAAAACAATTCACCGTGTCTTTTCCTACAATTCTCAAACTAATTTGTAGAACACAACAGATTTAGAACAGAACATTTGAACTTTTTTCTTCTTTTTTTGTCTTGTTTTAAGCTTGTTTGTTTTGCAAGCAACTCAACAGCTCCACTCTCCTTTCTCCTCAATCCACTCTACAACAACAGTCTCCTGTTACCCTTTGCAAAAAACTCTTCCAAATTCATCCATATTCAAGTTATTTGTTATGGACGTTTCATGGGCCAAGATCACCAAATTCCTCTTTCTTTTATGTAACATGGTGTGACGATAGCGGGTTAGGACCCGTGACAAAGTGGAGAAGGAACTCTCACACGATGCTGAAGACACACCAATTACCAGGGCTGTTGCATACAATTTATGGAACTCAGGAAAGGCTTCCTTGTGCTCCTGCAGGAGTTTACACACAGTGGTCAGGTCGGTTTCCTTTGAACATCTGTTTTGCTACAAGAACTTCATTTTTCAGTGCCAGCCATCAATTCCAGAGGGTGCAACAGGGTGGGATCTAGAAATGCACTAGATTTGGGTGCAAGACTAGATATGGCTCTCATCAGGTCAATATTCTTGTGTGAAAATCTAGTTTCCATTTCTGAAATGGCCCTGTCAAGGATGTTGAGCAGGGATCTTTTCAGAGACTGATGGGGGGAAATGGTAGGGTCACCAGAGTCTGTATGGCCCAAAGTTGAGAGCACAACACTTTGACCCAGGTGTTTGCTCATTGTTCTCCTTCTCTTTGTTGGATGTGACTCATCCTCAGCAGGAGATGACACTCCCCAACAGTCATCCTCACGGATGTTTTTTAAGGAGTCCAGTGCTGCACTAACAACCTCAGAAGCACTGCACAGATCAACTGACTGAGACTGTAGAACAGCATTTGCTGGTTTCAAGACACCAAGCACCGCACTGGGAACTTTCCAATCTCAAAGAAGTGATGCCTCTTAATTTGGCATAGCAGGCCTGATGCCTCGGTGCACAGGTCAACTGCAGCATCATCATCCTCTGTCATCTCAGATAGGATACTAAGGATTTGTTCTTGATTGTCCACAGTGCACCTTGTCACCTCATAGTGGCTTGTCCATCTGATCTCAAGCAGCCTTTTTAGACAAGGTGCATCATGTTTATTGAGCACATAGTGGTGGTGAAAAAAGTTGTAGAGTGAACTAGATAGGCTAAAAATCTTTTTGCACATGGCTCACTCTGCATGGCATGCAGAACCACTAAGTGCAGTTGGTGGTTGTAGCAGTGGATGTATGGGACATATCTGTCAAGCTCTTTTGGAGCAGAGCTTGTACCCCACCTCTAACCCCATCATAACACTGGTTAAGTATACTGTCAGCACTGTAGCCAGCATCACAAAGGTGTAACAGCATCTCAGAGGTGATGTACTCTGCATCAAGTTGTTGCAAGTCGAGCAACCCAATAAGATGCTCCTCTGGCACGGAATTTCTGACGAACCATATTATCACATTGCACCTATCTCTGGTCCCATCACTTCTGAGGCAAAACCCTGCAGAATCAGCACATTCATATTTTTCCTGACCTTTCCAAGCACCATGTCAGCCAGTGTTTGGATAATTTCATTTTGGATATCCTTAGATGTGTATTTTGCATTTTTGGGACACCCTTAGCAATGCTTGCTAGCTTCTCATCCTTCTCCAAGGTATATTCCATCAGTTTTAGAAAAATACCTGAAGCAATGTCATCATCATTACCCGCTGCATCATGTCTCAAGGTTTCTGCAGTCCCATGGAGCCCCAACTCATTTACACAGAGAAACCTTATAGCACTACCAATACTCTTGACATAATAATGTTTTTTTTCAAGTTGTGTTTTACCAACCAACATTGAATCCACAGTCCCCCTGTGGCCTCTCTGCTTTTATGCTCAGTCCAGATGGTTGAAGCATGCACATGGTTGTGGCTGGACACATGCCTCTGTAGCCCCTTGTCTCGATCAAGTGCTGCTTTCCAGTTGTTAAAACCAGTTAAGGTAAAAACTACATCCCTCTCATTAACAGTGCTGCCATATTTCGACAGGGAAACAGAAGCATCGTCCCGCACAACAGAGTACTCCAGCCATGGTCGAGTGCGGTACCAGGCAGGATTGAATGATCTTAATGTTGTACCACCAAATACACGTTTGGGGTAACTACCCAGTATTGGCTGGGATGGTGTATTGCCATTTAAGTCACTGGGTAGCTGAGCGGGTTGCTTTGGGGCAGCAATTGTTGGCAGAGGTACAGGAGAAGCAGTGCCTGTTGATGCCACAGGAGTAGACATGCAGTTGCTGTCTCTGATCATTGCTACTGCTATTGGTACAGGCAGGGGCAGCGTCACACTTTTTAAAAGCTTGGGAAAAAGGATGCATCTCACAGCATTAACTTTCCCTTTGTGAACTGCTGGAAGCTGGGGAGGAAAGTAATTAAGCTTTACTAAAATCGCTGTGATTTCATCAGTATATGAAACGAGAAAACTGTTGAGTGCAGAGTTGAAAGCTGGGGGGGGCTTTGTGTCGGGGTCTGACAGACAGACACGGGTCCTCCAGTCGGCTCTATGCAGCAGCAGTGGTGCTTGTGGGATCGAGAAAGAAACACTTCTCTACCAGACTGAAACTGTGAGAAGAACAATGGACTAGTCCCCCATTGACTGTACAAATATAGATGTATTTTTTAGTTGTTGTTAATTATCTCACGAGTCGCTATGACTTTGACAACAGAGATTTGCTGCTTCCTCAAAGCCTGCTGCTGTTGCGCAGCCCTGCCTACTGAGAAACCTGACACCGGGTCATTTGCATACTAACAGTGATTGGATGTTTAGCTGGGGGGAGGGTGAGTGGGGGATCTCTGCGGAGTGCTGTGTCAGCTGCGGACAAACAGTGCACGGAGGGAAAGAGTGAACAAGAAGTGAAACCTATCATCTCATTTGTTCCTTTTCCAGTGGATTTTTTCAGCTACTGTAGTACATCTTGTCCATATTCAGTTTGTGAGTAATCTATTATGTTCTCTCAGCTTCTAAAAGTTTGATTTAAGGGGGCAGGATGTTTGTTTAAGGGGGCATTGCCCCCCCCTTGCCCCAGTGTAGAGCCGGCCCCGCTTTACTTTTGCAAAACCCCAAACCTTTTTGTGTCCGTGTTACCCCGTCTTACACCATCATCCTTGTCAGGCTCAGTTCCACATACTAGACACCTAGAGTGTTGGCTGGTGACCCCCCCAATTCCCACCACACGGGGTTTCACACACTCATCACATCATTTCAGGTGATAAAACAAACTGGATTTGAATAAAATCATTTATTGAGAACGCAGACAATTTGCATTTGCACTTTGTCGACTTCTATTTTGCACATAACTGCAATGGAAACGCAGCTACTGGTTGACATATTGATCCACGTGGAGTGAGGCCATAATTGGAGTCCAACAGGGGTCTGTCCTTGGACCCTCGTTACTTTTTCTGATTTATATTAATGACATTGATTCTGGTATAGTTAATACGCTTAATCAGGGCCGAATTTAGATGAAAAGAGGCCCTAGGCTATTCCACTTATGAGGCCCTTTCACCTCCCATTTTTAAGTTTGTAAATTACATGAGAGATAATAAAATACATTATTACTGTAAAATATATCAATATGTTAATAATATAATCATGAAAATATAAAATAAAGCACGTAATATACATTTTAAAATATACAAATTAAAACATATGTTAAGAACTTACCTAGAATTCCGCAAAATGAAGTTATTGTCACAAAAAATTTTTCAATAGTCCATAAACACTTCACTAAAGTATTGAACCTACTGAACTCAAAAGGCGAAAGTCAAATGATCGTGTACGCAATCCTAAAATAAGAATCTTTTCTAATAACATTAACACGTGTTTCATATTATCGAAGTAACACGAATATAACCGAACGTCGGGATATCAATAGGTCTGTTTGTTTTTCTGTTCCAATCTACACTTTATTTATGCAAGAACAAACCAGAGCTTAGTCGCATAAGGCACGTCGATATTTGCCATAGCAATCAGTGAACGCATGAACTATACTTTGGTGCAATCTAGTATATACAAACGAACAGACCCAATGAGCCGAACGCGTTGATCTTAACCAATACATTTTTATGTTTGTTTATTAGTCATATGCATAGAATTTCTCCTTATTTTCGGTTCAGTGTTTTAGTGTTCACTGTTTTTAGAATACTGCAGTGTAATTTTAAATTTGCTAACAATTTGAATGTAGGCCCCTCTTGATCTTGAGGCCCTAGGCTGAAGTCTAGTTAACCTATAGGAAAATCCGGCCCTGCGCTTAATCAATTTGCAGATGACAATAAACTTGGAGGGAGGGCAGACACTGAGGGGGCAGCAAAAAGAATTCGAAAATTACCTGGAAACACCTGGAAATTTGCAAAGTGCTGCACATGGGCAAAAGGAACATCAATTATAAATAAAAGATGGGAGACACCGTCATACAAGAAACCATCTCTGGAAAGAATTTAGGGGTTTATGTTGATGCAATGCACAAAAGCTAATTAAAAAGGCAAGTAAAATGTTAGGTTATAACATAAAGACTGTTAAGGGACGTTATGCACAAACTATATGAAGCACTTGGCGAGAGCACACCTGGAGTCCTGTGTGCAGTTCTGGTCCCCACATTAGAACATTAGAACATTCTAGATGCGAACAGGCCATTCAGCCCAACAAAGCTTGCCAGTCCTATCCACTTGTTTCCTTCAAGAAAACATCAAGTCGAGTTTTGAAAGTCCCTAACATCTTACTGTCTACCACACTACTTGGTCGCTTATTCCAAGTGTCTATCGTTCTTTGTGTAAAGAAAAACTTCCTAATGTTTGTGCGAAATTTACCCTTAACAAGTTTCCAACTGTGTCCCCGTGTTCTTGATGAGCTCATTTTAAAATACAAGTCTCGATCCACTGTACTAATTCCCTTCATAATTTTAAACACTTCAATCATGTCACCTCTTAATCTTCTTTTGCTTAAACTGTAAAGGCTCAGCTCTTTTAATCTTTCCTCATAATTCAACCCCTGTAGACCTGGAATCAGCCTAGTCGCTCTTCTCTGGACCTTCTCCTGTGCTGTTATGTCCTTTTAGTAGCCTGGAGACCAAAACTGCACCCAGTACTCCAGATAAGGCCTCACCAGTGCATTATAAAGGTTGAGCATAACCTCCTGTGACTTGTACTCCACAGATCGTGCCATATAACCTAACATTCTGTTAGCCTTCTTAATGGCTTCTGAACACTGTTTGGAAGTTGATAGCTTAGTTTCCACTATGACTCCTAAATCCTTCTCATAAGGTGGACTCTTGATTTTCCGACCGCCCATTGTGTATTCAAACCTAATATTTTTACTTCCTATGTGTAATACTTTACATTTACTGACATTAAATTTCATCTGCCACAAATCTGCCCAAGCCTGTATGCTATCCAAGTCCTTCTGCAATGATATAACGGATTCCAAATTATCTGCTAATCCACCTATCTTGGTATCATCTGCAAACTTAACCAGCTTGTTACTTATATTCCTGTCTAAATCATTTATATATATTAAAAATAGCAGTGGCCCTAGCACTGACCCCTGTGGAACACCACTCTTAACATCGGCCAGTTCTGATGAGGTTCCTCGCACCATCACCCTCTGCTTCCTCTGTCTGAGCCAATTCTGCACCCATCTAAAAACATCACCCTGAACTTCCACTTCTTTTAACTTGATGCCCAACCTCTCATGTGGCACCTTATCAAATGCTTTCTGAAAGTCCAGATAAATAATATCATAAGCTCCACTTTGATCGTATCCTTTTGTTTTCTCCTCATAGAATTCCAACATGTTAGTAAAACACGACCTCCCTCTTCTGAGCCCATGCTGACTGTTCAGAGTAACTCCTGTCCTTGCCATGTGCTGCTCAATCGTATCCTTAATAATTCCTTCCATTAATTTTCCTGTGATGCTTGTTAAGCTTACTGGCCTATAGTTGCTTGGATCTGCCCTGTCACTCTTTTTATATAATGGGATGATGTTTGCCATTTTCCAGTCCTTTGGAATCTCTCCAGTGTCAAGGGTTTATATATGTACTCACTAGCCTCCTTAAGAACACGAGGATAAATATTATCTGGGCCTGGTGACAGTACAAGAAAGACATTGCAGCACTTGAAGCTGTGCAGAGCAGAGCAATCAAGTGCATCATGGGACTTGACGACATGTCCTACTGTTTAGTCTCAAGCAGGGGAGACTGCATGGAGACCTCATCCAGGTATTGGAAAATCTTCAGAGACATTGATAAAGCAGACTCGAGGACACCAGTGGAAATGAAGGGGAAGAGCATTTAAATCTGAAGCCAGGAAGCTCTTCTTTAAGGAAAGAGTTGTGAGACTCGGGAACAAACTACTGAGCCATGGAGTTAAAGCAGAAACCCCGAGAACCTTTAAGAAGAATCTGGATGAGATATTGAGGGACAGCTGAGCCATTAGCTAAACAAACAGGCTTGATGGACTGAATGGTCTCCTCTTGTTTGTCAAATTTCTTACGTTCTTATGTTGAGATTCTTCTCCTTTTTCCTTTTGGAGCTTTGTACTTCAGTTTAAATGGGGTAGTTATGAGTGTGTGTGTGTGTGTGTGTGTCTACAAGAGTGTGTTTTATGTTGCTTATTAATCTTTTTTATATCCTCTGGCCTGCGTCTCTCAGGCATGTGCCAAGGATTGCACCAGAAGAATAGTCAGCAGAAAAGTAAATGAATTTAGGGAAACAATTTAAAAATCACAAAGGAACCAACACGTGTCTGCAGGGCACGCAAAACTCTGGACAAACTAGGGCTGTGCTTGGCAGCCACTCAGCTATGTATTGTTTTGAGAAGGACATAAAGAGCAAACAGGCCTCTGAGAATTGTTAAAACAAATGCTTCATTTCTTTTGTAACACTCTTTTAACAGTTCACTAAAATGATTCAAATGAATATCATTGTCAAAGTCAAGGGGCAGGCGCGGCTGAAGGCTCCAGCAGCCAGAATCAAAGAAAACTAACAGGATACGATGAAATAACGGGTTGCAAGCAAATAATAATGAGGTGACTTACTTTATAAATGGAAGAATTCACATTAATGGAGGCCCTGAGAGGTCTGTTTTAGGTCCCCAGGTGTCACGTGTGTCATGCGGCTACGCATATTGTGAACTCTTTTTGAGATCGGTGTAAGTTGTTTTCTTCATTTTCTATTCTTGGCTGATGATCTTAGAATGTTCCAGGGATATGAGAAGACCAGTATGTCATGGCATTTGTCGTGAAGTTATTGGGGGCGAGGCCACATGTGTTATTAGACAGACTCTCCGGGGATCATTGCAAGAGGTAAAACAGGCAATGTGGGATCAAAAAGATTAAAAAGAGAAGATGAAAAAAAAAAAAAACACACACAAAAATGAAAGTCAAAACAGAAGCCAAAAATAAGTAATGAAAACTAGGAGTTGGCTTTGCAAAACTAACAACCGCTTAACAATGTGACATTTATCCAAACAAGAGTCATCACCATATTTATAGGGGGAACTTCCACAAGATTCACACCGATTTATTTTTAGAGAGGATCCTAGGGATGCTACCAGCCTTGGCCCGACCCACACACATTCACAAGCAGAGATAAAATAAAGCACACTGTGAACTAACAACAATTAAAGAATATAATGAAATTAAATAATATAAATAATACCAGCCCAGTACCCTTACGGCGATATTACATTAAACACAAAAACACAACTCCACACAGCAAAGTCCATGGAATACCACACCGGATGTAATGAGAGATGACGAGAGTAAGTCCAGAGATCTGTATGTTGTAAGGGAATGAAAAACAGTCCTACCGGTAGACACTGTAAGGGTGAAGACGAATGGAAGGTTCAGGAGCGCTTCTATACTTGTGGGAAAGCCGTGAATCCACAATCAGTCCTCAGCACCCAGGTAGACAGACGATCCAGACTCCAACAACGAATACAATCCAGGACACAGCAACTAAATATGGCCTAATTGACAGAAGGCAGTCCGACAGGTAAATGAAACACAAAATACAACAAAAAAAACGTTTTTTTTCTCCCTTGGACACCTACCCTCCTTTTAAACCCCTCTGACCACCTTTTACCCCAACAGCCCCTACAGGGATGCTGGGAGATGCAGTCTTAATTCATAGCAGCACTGCTACAACCTAACACACTCCACATCACGTAAATGTGATGACTAGGAGTCCCATGGCGCGCAAGTCCAAAAAGTACTTCCAACAAAGTCCACCAGACGGGGCTATACCAGCAAACCTTGGCTGAAAAAAACGTGCAAACATGGAAACTCTGTAAAAATAAAAAGGTTTATTTCCACAAAAGATGCTCTGAAATACTGTGATGCTCCGAAGAGCACAAAATTAAAATGGAGTTTAATAAAATACAAGGCAATTTAAGCAAACAACATCCAAAAATAGAACCCCAAGACAAAGTCAAAAAGCAGAACAGAGGATCAAATAATCCAATAATTTACAAAGAATAACACAAAGCACAAAAAAAAAAAAACACAGAAACTCACCAAAAGTGCATTTGAGAAGAACCCCCAGGAACTGTAGGAGACCCTCTGGATTTATAGGGCGGAGGGCAGTTCCTGGTGGTGTTTGGCAGGTGGCCCCACGTCTTGGGGGATCACCCACAAAACACACAGAATATAACCCGGACAGTTTACATATAGTACATAGACCCAATAACAAACAAAGAATAATGCAAATAATCAACAAAAGTAACATTATTAAAAAAATCAATAAAACAGAACTAAAACATGAATTTGAACGAAACACAACAGTAAACAATGAAAATAAAATATGAAATAAATCTCAAAAAGCCCCTAAAGACAATTTGCTATATTATAAATTACAAATGTGGGCTTACAGGTTCCCACACTATCTTTTATCTATGGTAATTTTCACAGTTTTCAGTGTTATTTCATTGATTAAACTCACTAGGGGTTAGTTAAACCAGGCAGGCGCTCATACTGGCTTTGTGGGCTTAGGCTGGTTGAAGAAGCAAATTTTTTGAGAGCTCAGTGAATGGCTGCCCTTTAGCTTTTTTTCAGGCTACTTATAGTGAAGGAGGGTCAAACTTTAGGCTTGTGGGCCAGGGACAGGCCTTTTAAAAGAAGCCCACTTTCATCAATATTCAAAACCAGTTACATATGGCTTGTGATGACTGTTAGTTTTCTCAAATACTTCCCTCTTGGAATGTATTTTGTATTAAATTGTTTTAATATTATTAACATGTACACTTAGCATTAAAATGCATCTTCAGCTCTACTAACCAGTGGTTAGAATGGAAACTTGCGACTTGTAATGACCCATCAAGAGAAAGTGAAAAGAAGGGGACATGCCACATGGCCAGAAAGAACTAAAGTGTTTTAGCATGATGCAGCTGCACTCATTTTATAAAGACCACCAACTCATGGCTTGTCCAATTGCTGCCACCATCACTGATTGAATTCTTCTTTGTGGTGGCACGTCAGACTTAATGTAAAGTGAACATGCAACATGGCACCAACCATTGGCCACTGAAAATGCATTTAGCATACCTTGCCACGGGCACTAATATAATCCCACCCTTTTCACTCACCTTCCACAACCCCCCAAAATTTGTCACATACTTGTTATAACACCCGTTATTTATTTTTTTGATATTTCAAATCAGCACCCTGTTCCATTCACCTCACAAGCTTGTTCATCATTCCCTTGTCTCTCCCACTCTTTATATGTAGCTTTGCTGTCACTCATCTCAGTCTGACTATTTCACAGGTTGGTGTCGTGGGGAATTTCTTATAAAGTATTTTCGTACCATAGAAATGAAAGCTCTGTGTGAAGTCTCAACAGCTTTGCTTATAGGCTACATCTCAAAAAGCATACAACCACAATAAACAGTACACCAAACAGAGGGCGGTATGTTACCTGCCACCGAATTCTTGCTTGAACAAACTCGCCTAATTTTACTACCCAGTCACATGAGGACCCATCACAAAATTTGTAGTCATGTGACTGTTGACATATTTGTGATGGGTCATCAAATGATGACCCATCATAAGTATGTGTCCAGTCACCTGATGATCTAGCACAAATGACCCATCATAAGTATGTGTCCAGTCACCTGATGATCTAGTACAAATATATTTAAAGTTCCATGAAGACCCATCACAAATATGTCTCCAGTCATGTGCCAACCTAACACAAATATGTCTATGACAGAACTTGGGTTTAGGAAACATCACAGAATGAAAGTCAAAGTGGCTTAAAGGTCTAAGGCTTAAGTCCACCACATAGTGGTGTCCCCCTTACCGTTTTAGACTCAAGTTAAATCATGAAACTTGGGCTTTGGCTTGAGATACCTGAGACATGAAACGTTGAACGAGGTCATAGAGATCTTCTTCAGATTAAATGACAGCCACTGACAGGCGTTGGTATTACATCCTTGGGTCACTTTAAGTCCAGGGTCTCTCCATTTCCACCGCTGGAATACACAGAGTAATGTCTCACTCTTCATCCCCTTATGGAAAATCTGACTACTTTACAAGGTCAACATTGTGTTTCCTGGCCCTTATCCTCAGAAAATAAAGATGGAAGACAGAATCTTTTGATGAAATTTTATCTCCTTCTCAGAAGTACATCCTTCCAAACCTTCCTGTTTAAACCTATGGGAATGACTTTCATTAATCCACTTTGAGGGAAGAACAGTGGCGGTGTGCTGAAATGTGAATGCCTAATCTCCCAATGGAATTTGGTCACAGGGGTATTAACTCTTTCAGTTGAACCTTTTGGCTATGATAAAGCTCTGTCTCTGTGGTGACCCCTACCTGGAGTCTGCAAATGTGGGGCCCCTTTAGTCCTGGAATGTAAATGACTACATTTCCAGTTGTGACCTTCACACCTTCGGATATCCTGCCCGGTAGACTTTACTCCATTGTCTGTAGTGGGCGTTACATACATTCCATGCTGTGATTGGCTGACCCTGCACAGCACATATGTTCATTGCATCACCTGTAAAGAGTTCAGTGCATTCTCTTCAGCAGTTGTTGTTTTCATATGGGGATATGTTTAGATGGGCTAGGGAAGGGCATTGAGATGTTTGCCAGAGGTGCTAATGCCACAATGACAACACGACTAAGGAGGACTGGCTTCTATGGTGCTAGTTTGCATCAGATATATACAGTATAATAAATACACCCTGCCTGTCTACTGGCATTAAAAATGACTCAAGAGAAGACTATCACACCCAACCTGAGAAAAAAACAAAAGTGGTGGAGAGCTGCCTAACGGTCGGGGTAACAATGGCAGCCTGGCTCAAGTGTCTTTTCTTTTTTTTTTTTAACCTTTTTTGTGTTTTGTATAAATTGCTATTGATTATGTTTTCTTGTCCACATGTTTTCTCCGTAATAAAGACTATAGATTTACCTCAATATGGAGTACCCTCTTTCTCCTACTATCCCCGTCGTTAGTACAATACAGGCTGCTATACTCGCTAATTAGAGCTAATAGAGTGGTGGTGACATGTTGGATGTTGATTAGCACTGCACTCTGCACATGTGACAATAAGGACCCAATAAACCTATTAGACCCCCTCCTTGGTGTGCATTCACTCTGTGTTGCAGTGAATGTGCCCCGCTATCCTGCATTCTCACCATCATTCAGACTAAAAGAAGTTGGAGTTCAGGGCGATGTTTTTAGATGGGTGCAGAATTGTCTCAGACACAGAAAGCAGAGGGATGGTTAAGGATGGTCCGAGGAAATGCATCAGAATTGGGAGAAGTTAAGAGTGGTGACCAGCCCAGTGATTGGGCCACTGCTATGTTTAATATACATAAATGATTTAGATAGGAATATAAGTAACAAGCTGGAGAAGTCTGCAGATGATACCAAGACAGGTGGATTGGCAGATATTTGGAATCGGTTAACTTATTACAGGATGTGGACAGCATACAAACTTGGGCCGATTTGTGGCAGTGAAATATAATGTCAGTAAATGTCAAGTATTAACACATATAAAGTAAAAATATGAGGTGTGAATACACAATGGGAGGTCTGAAACTTGAAAGAACACCTTATGAGAAGGACTTAGGAGTCGCAATGGACTTTACTCTGTCAAGCTCCCGACAGTGTTCAGAAGCCATTAAGAAGGCTAACAGAATGTCAGGTTATATAGCGCCTTGATGTGTGAAGTACAAGTCACAGGAGGTTCTGCTCAAGCTTTACAACACACTGGTGAGGCCTCATGTGGATTACTGGGTGCAGTTTGGGTCACCAGGTTACAAAAAGGACAAAGCAGTGCTCGAAAAATTCCAGAGAGGAGCGACTAGGCTGATTCAGGGCTACAGGGGATGAGTTATGAGGAAAGAGTAAAAGAGATGAGCCTTTACAGTTTAAGTAAAAGAAGATTAAGAGGAGACCTGACTGAAGTGTTTAAAATTATGAAGGGAATCAGTCCAGTGGGTCGAGACGGTGACTTTAAAATGAATGACAAAAAAGAACACAGAGTTGGAAACTTGTTAAGGATACATTCCGCACAAACATTAGGATGTTTTTCTTCACACATAGAACCACAGACGCTTGGAATAAGTGACCCAAGTAGTGTGGTGGACAGGAGGACTTTAGGGACCTTCAAAACTTGACTTGATGTTTTTTTAGAAGAATTAAGTGGACAGGACTGGAGAGCTTTGTTGGGCTGAATGGCCTCTCTTCTCGTCCAGATTGTTCTAATGTTCATCTAATACTGGAGAACTAAATCATTATGTCTGTTCCACAATATGCCAGTTAGAATCTCTAGAGGGTGCTATTGAGCCAAATGCAAGTGTTGCCTGTTAGGCAAAAACAAGAAAAAAAAATCTTCTATTGGTTTCCGGAAGGGTTTTAGGGGGTCAGTAAAGAAGTACAGCTGATAATTTCATGTCAATCAGATTTCACATGCTTTCCTCACATTGCATTGTGCATCATTCCTGTCCTGGAGAGAAAAATCTTCCATCTTTGAACTGCAGACTGTCCATCTTAAATTTTAATTATTTTGCTCAAACAAATCAGGATGGACTGAATTTACAAGACTTTCATTACAGGCATTGCAAGCATCCTTCCTTGCTCATTCTTCCTGAATCATACTTCTAATTTAAGCATCTGTTCCATTCAGTCTCTTTTTCAATTTGTTTTTGACCCGGGAATGGAAAATACTGTAAGTGCAGATGCCACAGAATCGGTTTTAATGACTTTATAACCTGTGAAC
Organism: Polypterus senegalus; assembly: GCF_016835505.1. Taxonomy (NCBI): domain Eukaryota; kingdom Metazoa; phylum Chordata; class Cladistia; order Polypteriformes; family Polypteridae; genus Polypterus; species Polypterus senegalus. The sequence goes on from NC_053165.1 coordinate 154,639,860, forward strand.
TGAAGGACGCTGTAGGACAAGGAATTACAGAAATAGTTTACAGCTTAAGAAAAGTAAGGAGGTACTTAAAATGTCAAACACTTTGATTGAAGCCATTTGTCATCAGAACAAAATAGCCAGTCAGACGTGTGCAATGTCACATGTCCCAAAACCCTACATAAATATGGCTCATCTGAGGAAAAAAGAGGTGACGACAGAAGGGCAAGAGAGGACATCACGTCAGAGGTCGAGACACGTGTGACCATTTGATCTGGATGTCAGATATATAACCTCTATGAAAAGCACCAGTCACTAACTCAAAGGCCATGCAGGACAACATCCACTCCTTGACATCTCTGATTTTCAGTAAGCTTTTCCAGATCCAGAGTTTGCTATCTATTATATTTTCTTCTATTTGGCATTATTATATGTTAATAAACACCACCTTGCTTTTATATTTTCTACATTTTGTCTTTTATTTAGAGCTACTGAAATAATAAGAGGGCACCAAGTGTGGGGAAGATCATGTAGCTGCATCTTTTCTCGTGTCCCCGAGTCCACCAGCTACTGGGTTGGTAAGGTAGGATTCAACATGAATCAAATGCGTAACAAAGAAATCTCAGTCCATAAAGTTCATGTTAGTAAAAATTTAAAAAGGACCAAAGCACAGAAATTCAGAAAAATAGTTATTATACACACAGAATAATAAGCAAAAAGGGATGAAAAGGTTTCTTCTCTGTTTCATTACAATCGTAGATATTTCTTGTTAAACTTCAGTTGCTTTCTACACTTAAGAGTTGTTACTTTTCTATGGCAAACTTTTAGGTTTCACTTCAGTACATCAGAATGGTTTGAAACTGTTTGCCCTCCATGCCTTACCAACTGCAAGGCCAATCATAAACTGATCTCATCTCTAGTCAGAATGACAAGAAATAATTAGAATATTCTATTTACAATTTAGCTTGTGAGGGTTAGAACAGAACCTCCTATTGACTATGCACTAATCTTCTTCTTCTTAGGGATAAATAGGCACATGTTATTATATATATAACATGTACCATGTTAGCCATAACTAATAAATGAGAATTCAAGCAAAATTACACCTTTTACCAATTTAATATAACTTAACTAATGAATGGCTATTAACATATTGCTACTTTCTTGCCCACAGGGTTTATTAAGGCTATTGAGGGTTTCTCCTCAATAGATAGAAAAACTGTGTTAAATGTAAGACATAGTTTGGTTTTATGTGTGTTGTGATGACAGCCACATGTTTTTTTAGGGATGGTGACAATGAGTTCTCTATGCAGAAAAATGCAGAGTGACTGGCACTTGGCACAACTCAGGGATTTGTCTGGATGACATCTCTGTGTATGTGTGTGTAGATGTTGTGGGTACCCCAGAGGAAGGACAATCATCCTGGCCGGGATGATAGAAGGTTACTTAACTGGCCAGGAGGCCATAATAGAAGGATGGCAAAAATGAGCTCACCAGGAGCAGGTTATTCCCCCAACAAGGCAGCTGGCAGCATTCCTCAAGGCTAAACCCGATTATTTCTCATGCAACCCTGCAGGTGTCCTAGAGTTTGTAAACACAACCCTGTTGGGGTCCACCAAAGGGTGTCAGGGGAGGACTGCTCTGGTTTCCACATGACCTGGAAGCGCTTTGGTTGACTGGGACAAAAGACCGGAAGCAATTCCCAGCTCAGGCTTAAAAGAAAACCCGCTGTCTCATTTCAGTCAGAGTGTAGGGGGGAGGCCGGGGGAGTGTGGGTTTGGTAATGTGGGGACAGTGGCCTACATTCTAGAAGAAAAAAGAGGAAGGATTGTGCTTGATGTGATTTTGTTATTATTCCTGTGAAGAAGGTGTTGGGGCTCAATAAATTGAGTTGGAAGTGTATCAGTGGTTTTGGGCTCTCTGGCGCCCCCTTGTGGTTACACTGTGTCCTATGTGGAATATTATAACACCTCAACTACTTAATATCCTGTGAGACCACCCGTTTTCGAAGCTCGTTTTATCAGTGTGAATCATTCTTTTCCTCATGCAGGCCCTGTTACCTTGAGAAAACCAGCCTTTGGTCCATGGCTGCTTTAAATTATGAACAGTCAGAGCAATTCTAGTAGCTGGATATCCTCCATCCACCACCTGGATGTGCTCTTTACAAGTGTGGGAAGTGGGTGAAGGAAAAAGACCAAGGAGAAGACCTAGAAGGTGATGGGAAGAACACATGAGGAAAGCAGCCAGAAAGAGAAGGGTGAACCAGGAAGAACTGAAGATCTTGACAAAACATAGATAAAGATATAGTCAATGGCTCAAGACCCCAACACCGTAAAGTACAATGGGAGAAGATCAAGTAAGTTCTACTTAGGATCCACATCTCCGGCCCTGAGTAATTCTCTGGAATTAGTGGATACCTCTGCATTACATGACACTAGAGTCAATCGGCATGCTTTATGAATTCTTAGGGCTTGACTAGGCAATGTGTATAGAAAATGCGTCCCCTCCCCAAACTCCAGCCTCCACGCTCAGTCAATTATCTTAGAGGGCTGTCTTTAGCCGCCCTTCTGTAGCCTTAACTCAATGTGGAATACCTGAGAATGCCCCACTATCTCACACACTCCCTCATGTGGAGCCCACCTTTACCTCATACAGTCACGTACGCAAGTCCCCTTATCTTCTCCTCTGATCATTGTGGATGATTTGAGGACCATCCCTTCCTCTAAACATCACCTCATCTTCTTCCTTCTTGCCTGCTTTGCTGTAATTAGTGTGACAGCACCAAAATAGCTCTCAGTTTTCACTCCACCCTGCGCTTGCTCCATTACTCATTTTCTTTTTTGTTTTGTTTGTGTCATTAACTTCCTGGAAGCTCAGTGTGGACAGTTCTCCTCTTGGCAGGAATCATCTTTGCAACGCTCCAGGATGCTGTTAAGTGCATTTTTTCTTGTTGACGTGGATGTTTTAAACTTGACCCACTAATAACCCAACAAACACTAATGAACAATCGTGCCAGAGCTGTAGTGTGTGAGGTTATGGTGTTAACTTCAAGGAGGAACAGTTTTCAAAGTCAGCAAAGGAGACATCTCACAGCTGGGAGCCTTCAGCTAGCAAAACAGAGTGGATAAAAGCAGAAAAATGCCTACTACGCCATTTCCATGACAGAATTACTACCCCCAGGGATGGTGAAAGTTGATCTTGGTCTTTTATTGATCCAACTGGAATTTTAAGAAAGTAGGACATAACAATGCATGTGTCTGAAGGCTTTCCAGTTCAGCATATTCAAGCAACACCTGAATTAATGGCTGGGGCTGCTGCCACATGGCAATGAAGATCTGGATTCAAAAACCCAGTCTGGGCAAAACAGCCTGGGAATCCAAAGGCATTTCTCTTTTATCTCAGGAGAAGATACAGCAGGAGGTCAGTTCTGAAGAGACAGGCAAGAAGTATGGGAGAGAAGAGGGGAGAAGAAGAGGGGGCTGAAGTCATCTGCAAACAAGAGAGTAAACAGAAGAAGAGATAGTATGTGTGTGTGTGTGTAAGTGTCCCTGTTGCCACGCATGTATGTCTGTTGAATGATCACCTTTCAAGCTCTCAGGATGAGAGGGTGGCACCTGTCACTCAAGATACTGTCACTTTTTCCCTCAAAGAGTGCCAAGATGACACCCTGTGTGGGCAAATGGTCCTGAGAAGGTCAGTCCCTTTCATTCAGGATGGTATAAAACCAGACATCTGTAGTATACAGCTCACCCAAAGCCAAAGCCGCTCTACCGAGCCCATTTTTGTTAAACGCCCGGCAGTATTTACCTGTTTTTTGGGCTTTTTGAGCCATCATGTTTATTTTCAAGTTTTTCTGCCAATATTAAATGGAGTGGCTTGGTTGGCACCCCAACTTACTTTTGGATACCTTCAGGTCAGTCACTCATCTATACTGTCCAAATTGAGGTGCAAGTTCTCAAGCAGGATAAAGAGCCAGAGCTCTCTGCCCAGCTTCTCACACTTATCCCACTGATCACTCCAGGAAATGTCACTTTTTCCTCCAGATATTTTTACTTTTCATTATATGCTAACTGGTTCAGTATAACCACTGTAACAGATGGCACACATCGTCTTGTGCCCCAGCTAGGGAGGAACAGGAACCCTTACCTAGCCGGGAGGCCAATGTCATGGAAGGGCCAACAGAGAGAACAACTTTGGAGTACTTTCTTCTCCATCATGTTAGATAGCAGCATCCTCTGGACTTGGATTTTCAGCTGGAAGCCCATAGGGCATGCTGGGAATTGGAGTCCCAGAGTGTAGCTTTGTTAGGTCCTGTGGGTGCTACCAGGAGCTTGCTGTGGTGAGGTACAATCATTATTTTATGGGACATCCGCCTGACCCAGAAGTGCTTCCAATGGACCATGTTCTAGTGAAGGAAGTAGTCCTGGGTCTGAGATAAAAGGAGTCACTCTGCCTCATCCAGGCGGGTTGGAGTTGGGAGTGGAGAATGGATGAAGCTTGTCTGGGAGGAGTGGAGGAGAAGAAAGGGAGGCAGAGGGAAAGAAGAAGAGTTGTGTGGTGGTTTGTACAACTACAGTAAGAAGACTGGTTGAGGTATCTGTGCACAATAAGCCGTTTTATTCAAACAAGGACTTGTGTCTCTGGGGTCGTGTCTGGGTTTTTAGGGTGCTAGTGTGCCCCCTACTGGTCACACCACTCTCATTTACTTTAAGTGCAAAAGGAGATGTCAAATTTTCAAAAGGACAAGGAGGCAACACTTTATAAAAAAAAAGAACAAGAACAAAACAGGCAAGTTATGAGTCAATGAAGAGATTGGCAACTCAATGAATGAGTCAGTCAGTCAGGTTAGCAACTGATCAGTAACTCAATCAAGTAGTCAAACTATTATTCAAATACTAATTAAAGTAATCAATCAGTTAGTCAGTAATCAGTGAGTCATGGAGGCATCCAGCCATCCACTCAATCCACAAAGAATCACTCTGTGATCCAACAACTCAATCAGTTAGTTGGCAAAGAAATAAACCAATTAATAGAATAATGTCTGATTATATCAGGTAATTGATAAAACAATCAATAATTACCGTATATATTCACGGATAAGTTGGGGCTTGATTTTACAGTATAATTTCTGGTATTTTATAATGACGGTCATATATGTCGAATGTGGAAAACTCATGCTATTGGTCCAAGAGATTATGATATGCTAACATCCACCTGAGAGTCACCACGGAGCACACAGCCTTTTATTTCCATGTATTGTGCCTACATGACCACACGGTAATACCCAAACTATTCCAAAGCGACGTTTGCACTGTTTTGTGTTTTTTGGATCTCACACCCTCATACACCTTTATTGTAAGAGCATCCCTTATCTACGATGGAGTATTCGATCAGAAGAAAATATAAAGCAAACCTCCAATGATGAGCGAAACCTTTGGACGACGTTTTCCCTCGCCCGGACGCGGGTCACCTGGAGGTGGGGCTTGATGGCGAGCGCCTGGTGGCCGGGCCTGCACCCATGGGGCTCGGCCGGGCACAGCCCGAAGAGGTAACGTGGGTCCTCCTCCCCATGGGCTCACCACCTATGGGAGAGGCCAAGGAGGTTGGGTGCAGTGTGAGTTGGGTGGTGGCCGAAGGCGGGGACCTTGGCGGTCTGATCCTCGGCTACAGAAACTGGCTCTTGGGACGTGGAATGTCACCTCTCTGAAGGGGAAGGAGCCTGAGCTAGTGCGCGAGGTCGAGAGGCTTCGGCTAGATATAGTCGGACTCACCTCGACGCACAGCTTGGACTCTGGAACCAATCTCCTTGAGAGGGGCTGGACTCTCTACCACTCTGGAGTTGCCCCCGGTGAGAGGCGCCGAGCAGGTGTGGGCATACTTATTGCCCCGACTGGAGCCTGTGCATTGGGGTTTACCCCGGTGGACGAGAGGGTGGCCTCCCTCCGCCTTCGGGTGGGGGGAAGGGTCCTGACTGTTGTTTGTGCGTATGCGAACAGCAGTTTGGAGGATCCACCCTTTTTGGAGTCTCTGGAGGGGTTGCTAGAGGACATACCTTCTGGGATTCCCTTGTTTTGCTGGGAGACTTCAATGCTCACGTGGGCAATGACAGTGAGACCTGGAAGGGCGTGATTGGGAGGAATGGCCCCCCCGATCTGAACCCGAGCGGTGTTTTGTTATTGGACTTCTGTGCTCGTCATGGATTGTCCATAACGAACACCATGTTCAAGCATAAGGGTGTTCATATGTGCACTTGGCACCAGGACACCCTAGGCCTCAGGTCAATGATCGACTTTGTGGTCGTGTCGTCGGACTTGCGGCCATATGTCATGGACACTCGGGTGAAGAGAGGGGCGAGCTGTCAACTGATCACCACCTGGTGGTGAGTTGGCTTCGATGGTGGGGAAGATGCCGGTCAGACCTGGTAGGCCCAAACGTGTTGTGAGGGTCTGCTGGGAACGGCTGGCAGAATCCCCCGTCAGAAGGAGCTTCAACTCCCACCTCCGCAGAACTTCAACCACGCCCCGAGGGAGGTGGGGACATTGAGTCGAATGGGCCATGTTCCGTGCCTCTATTGTTGAGGCGGCTGACCGGAGCTGTGGCCGCAAGGTGGTCGGTGCCTGTTGTGGCGGCAATTCCTGAACCCGTTGGTGGACACCAGCGGTGAGGGATGCCGTCAAGCTGAAGAAGGAGTCCTATAGGACTTTTTTGTCCTGTGGGTCTCTGGAGGCAGCTGATAGGTACCGGCAGGCCAAGCGGAACGCGGCTTCGGTTGTTGCTGAGGCAAAAACTCGGGCACTTTCGGACAGCTTCGAGGAGATTCTGGTCCACCGTCCGGCGTCTCAGGAGGGGGAAGCAGTGCAGTGTCAACACCGTATATGGTGGGGATGGTGCGCTGCTGACCTCACTCGGACGCTAGGGTCGGTGGGAGGAGTACTTCAAGACCTCCTCAATCCCACTAACATGCCTTCCAATGAGGAAGCAGAGCCTGGGGACTCTGAGGTGGGCTCTCCCATCTCTGGGACTGAAGTCACCGAGGTGGTCAAAAAACTCCTTGGTGGCAGGGCCCCGGGTGGATGAGATACGCCGGAGTTCCTTAAGGCTCTGGATGTTGTAGGACTGTCTTGGTTGACACGCCTCTGCAACATCGCATGGACATCGGGGACAGTGCCTCTGGATTGGCAGACGGGGTGGTGGTCCCCCTCTTTAAAAAGGGGGACCGGAGGGTGTGTTCCAACTATAGAGGGATCACACTCCTCAGCCTCCCTGGAAAAGTCTATTCGGGGGTTCTGGAGAGGAGGGTCCGTCGGATAGTCGAACCTCGGATTCAGGAGGAACAGTGTGGTTTTCGTCCTGGTCGCGGAACAGTGGACCAGCTCTTCACCCTTAGCAGGTCCTGGAGGGTGCATGGGAGTTTGCCCGACCGGTCTACATGTGTTTTGTGGACTTGTAAAAGGCATTCGACCGTGTCCCTCAGGGAATCCTGTGGGGTGTTGCTCCGGGAGTATGGGGTACCGGACCCCCTGATAAGAGCTGTTCGGTCTCTGTACAACCGGTGTCAGAGCCTGGTCCGCATTGCGGCAGTAAGTCGAGCCCGTTTCCAGTGAGAGTTGGACTCCGCCAGGGCTGCCCTTTGTCACCGATTCTGTTCATAACTTTTATGGACAGAATTTCTAGGCGCAGCCAGGGTGTTGAAGGGGTCCGGTTTGGTGGACTCAGGATTGGGTCACTGCTTTTTGCAGATGATGTTGTCCTGTTTGCTTCATCAGGCCGTGATCTTCAGCTCTCTGGATCGGTTCGCAGCTGAGTGTGAAGCGGCTGGGATGAGAATCAGCACCTCCAAATCCGAGCATGGTCCTCAGCCGGAAAAGGGTGGAGTGCCCTCTCAGGGTTGGAGGAGAGATCCTGCCCCAAGTGGAGGAGTTCAAGTATCTTGGGGTCTTGTTAACGAGTGAGGGAAGAATGGAGCGTGAGATCGACAGGCGGATCGGTGCGGCATCCGCAGTGATGCGGCTCTGCATCGGTCTGTCGTGGTGAAAAGGAGCTGAGCCGTAAGGCAAAGCTCTCAATTTACCAGTCGATCTACGCTCCTACCCTCACCTATGGTCATGAGCTATGGGTAGTGACCGAAAGAACGAGATCGCGAATACAAGCGGCTGAAATGAGTTTCCTCCGCAGGGTGTCTGGGCTTTCCCTTAAAGATAGGGTGAGAAGCTCAGTCATCCGGGAGGGGCTCAGAGTAGAGCCGCTGCTCCTCCGCATCGAGAGGAGTCAGATGAGGTGGCTCGGGCATCTGATCAGGATGCCTCCTGGACGCCTCCCTGGTGAGGTGTTCTGGGCACGTCCAACCGGGAGGAGGCCCCGGGGAAGACCCAGGACACGCTGGAGGGACTATGTCTCCCGGCTGGCCTGGGAACGCCTTTGGGATTCTCCCGAAGAGCTGGAAGAAGTGGCCGGGAGAGGGAAGTCTGGGCCTCTCTGCTTAAGCTGCTGCCCCCGCGACCCGACCTCGGATAAGCGGAAGAGGATGGATGGATGGATGGATGAAAATATAAAGCTGGTTTTAAATTAAATGTCATTGAAGTAGCAAAAGAAATTGGTAAATGTGCTGTGGCAACAAAAATTCATTACTTTAACATGGCCTTCTCCTAACTTCTCTTTAACTTAATACTGATACTCTGTATGTTCAATTCATCACAATAACTATTCATAGTGGCTCCAAAATCCGTACTGACCCCAACTCTCTCTTCTGCTTCTTTTTCCGGTTTCTTTGTGGTGGCGGCCTGCGCCACCACCACCTACTCAAAGCATCATGATGCACCAACATTGATGGACTGAAAGCCAGAAGTCTACGTGACCATCATCATCAGGTCCTTCCATGAAAACCCTAAATACAAAGAGGACTGTTTGACTTATGTTAGGTAGATTGCCCAGAGGGACTGGTCTGTGGTCTGGAACCCCTACAGATTTTATTTTTTCTCCAGCTTTTGGAGTTTTTGTTTTTCTGTCCACCCTGGCCATCAGACCTTACTTATTCTATGTTAATTAATGTTGACTTATGTTTATTTTTTATTGTGTCTTCTATTTTTCTATTAATTTTGTAAAGCACTTTGAGCTACATTTTTTTGTATGAATATTTGCTATAAAAATAAATGTTGATTGATTGATTGAATGCTTCTGAGAAACTGATTAGAGAGTGGAGGAGGCAAGAAGATGTAAAAATAAAAAAATTAAGTGTCACATTTTTGAACGGGCGTATAAGTCAGGGTCTGATTTTATGATCGATTTTTCGGGTTTTAAGACCCGACTTATACATGAGTATAATGAAATGTGAAGAGATGTTTTTTTAGCTGATACCCTATTCTTTTCGAAAGACACCCTCACAGATCTCTAATGATCAGAGAGAGTCAGGGCATCGGCTTTACTTCTCTTCCAACAGATGGCGCCAGCTTTCTCAGCACAGTGTGCCCGTCACTGCACTGGGCATTAGGATCCACACACGGACCAGACCACAGTGCACACGCCCCTCCAACACAACAACAACAACAACATTTATTTCTATAGCACATTTTCATACAAACAGTAGCTCAAAGTGCTTTACATAAAGAATAGAAAAATAAAAGACACAATAAGAAAATAAAATAAATCAACATTAATTAACATCGAATAAGAGTAAGGTTCAATGGCCAGGGGGGACAGAAAAAACAAAAAAACTCCAGACGGCTGGAGAAAAAATAAAATCTGTAGGGATTCCAGACCATGAGACCGCCCAGTCCCCTCTGGGCATTCTACCTAACATAAATGAAACAGGTCTTCCAGCAGCAACCCAAGTTTTTCCTAGTTGGTCTCCATTCCACGCAGGCTTAGCTTCAGGTTGGATGACCAGTTCTGAACCCGAATCACAATTTTTGGCCAAGTATGCATGCATACAAGCAATTGGACTCCAATTTTGGTGTCTCTGCAAGTATAAGTTACAAAAATCGACATGCACACAACTGTTAATCACACACCTGAGATAAAAAACAAGACAGAGAATGTATATATATATATATATATATATATATATATATATATATATATATATATATATATATAAATATATATTGTGGAGGCTGGCCCGGACACAGACAGGCAGACACATTCATTTTTCCCACCACATGCTTATTTACACTTTTTACACGGTCCATAAGTGCCACACAAACCCCACAAGTCCCCAAAGTCTTCTTCCTCTTCAGGCTGCCTCCTTGCCTTCTCCAGCAAGCTCAGTCCACTCCACTCCTGACTCTCGCCTCGAATGAAGGGAGGCGGCCCCTTTTATCCATACCCGGATGTGCTCCAGGTGCTTCCCGGAAATCTCCCGCCGACATGCCCCAGTGTGGCGGAAGTGCCGGCTGTATCCCTGGAAGCACTCCAGGTGTCCCTGCTCCTCTTCCCCCCAGCACTTCCTGGTATGGCGGAAATGCTGAGGTCCAGGGCTCCAAAGGCATGGGTGCGCCCCCTGGCGGTGACCACGGGCCCCTACAGGGTTGTACCCATGGTCCCCATAGCAACTAGGGTGATCCGAGATGGGCGCATGCCCTCTTCCGGTCCTCCAAGGCGTCCCGGCCGGGTCCTCACCCCAGGCATCCCTGATAATATATATACAGTAATCCCTCCTCGTTCCAGAACCCCCCGCGATAGACGAAAATCCGCGAAGTAGAAACCATATGTTTGTGTAGTTATTTTTATATATTTTAAGCCCTTATAAACTCTCCCACACTGTTAACATTATTAGAGCCCTCTAGACATGAAGTAACACCCTTTAGTCAAAAGTTTAAACTGTCCTCCATGACAAGACAGAGATGACAGTTCTTTCTCACAATTAAAAGAATGCAAATAGATCTTCTTCTCTTCAGGAGCAGAGAATTTCAGAGAGAGAGAGACAGAGAGAGCGCTCGCAAAGAAAAGCAAACAATCAAAAAATCAATACTTGTGCTTTTAAGTTTGCCGCAGCATTTATTAGAGGAGCGTCAGTATCTTCTAAGCAAACAGCCTCTGTGCAAACAGCCCCTCTGCTCACATCTCCTCCGACAGGCGCAGAGAACGTCAGAGAGAGAGAGCGAGATTAAAGCAACAATCAAAAAATCAATACGTGTGCTTTTGTGCTTTTAAATATGCTGAGCACCGCAATAAAGCGGCATTTTTTTAGAGGAGCGTCAGTATCTTTTAAGCAAACAGCCCCTCCATCAGGCGCAGAGAATGTCAGAGAGGGTGAGAGAGAGGCAGAGACAAGCAAACAATCAAGCTCAGCGCGGGATGCATATCTTATAGCATTGAGGAGTTTTAGTTAATATGTAATACGTGCTCTGATTGGGTAGCTTCTAAGCCATTCGCCAATAGCGTCCCTTGTATGAAATCAACAAACAAACTGAGGAAGCGTGTAGCATAAATTAAAAGACCCACTGTCTGCAGAAATCCGCGAACCAGCGAAAAATCTGTGATATATATTTAGATGTGCTTACATTTAAAATCTGCGACAGAGTGAAACCGCGAAAGTCGAAGAGCGACATAGCGAGGGATTACTGTATATATATATGCATATAAAGTGCAGAATGCATCTCAGTGCAAGAAATGCTGAAATAAATTTAAAAAAACAAGTATTAACAATATGTAAACAGAATTGCAAGACCCTGGGAGGCCTGGGGGTGCAGTGCCCAGCTTGATTAAGCTGAATTAAACATTTGTTTAACAGGCAAGGCCAAGTCAGGTTGGGGAGCAGGCACTGGTACAACACGTTGCTGCATCCACCACATGACGAAACACCTTGGGATCCCAGTTGCCAACCCCAACCTCCAAGGCAGACACCATCGATTTGCCGCAGCCAGGTGTTACGTGGGTATCCCCTTGGCCTGGTTCGGCCATTCAAGCCCCCAACAGTGAGAACCCTGTGAGTTGATCACCCTCATGGGAATCACACCACATGGCTGTAGTGTCGTGAATGACGCTCCCTCATAATGCAGGTGATGTGCCTCATTAGGGACTCCATGAGCAACACAAAGTCAAACCAGCGGTACCCACCAAAGAGACAGTACTGAAGGAGTCCAGTCTTCATCTCAGGTCACTGGATAGCATCCATGCCTTGCAACCATATAGTAAAACAGGATTGTTTTGCTTGATGGCCTGTAGGAAAAATATGTTCTTATATTTGCTTGTTTGGGTGTATATTAATCTACTAGCTGTACCCCATGGCTTGGCACACATAGTAATGAAACAGGACAAACTTTAAAAATCAATAGACGGCACTATATCTGATCGTGTTTAACTCTGACGGGAAAGAGTTCCCCATGTAGGAAGAAAAGCACATGCCCGTGATATCTCTGGCAATCAGCAGCTACCCTCTAACACACACGGAGCTCTGATCTCTCTCTCAAAAACGTCAAACATTACTCCTTAACAATCTGTAGATGACAATGTCTGCTGAACAAACAGGCATCGCTAGCTAAGCGGAAGCGAGGTGCGTTCCAACACGTGGCGAGACGTAGACTAACTCCAACAGAGGCTGGCGAGTGAATGAGGAAGGTCTCGCCTCCCTGCTTTTGGCCCACAGCCACTCTGTTGGATTTGCATAAATACATCGGTACTGCAAGAGAACTATGATACTTAGCGCGATGAGAGAAGTCACAAAATCAATCAGAAAGTTCAAGCAAATTATAGAAAACCACCAGAGCTAAATCTGTTAATTCTCTCGTGAAAAGTGGACAGACATACAGGCAGAACGCACTTTGACCACAAAATTTTTAAAACCCTTTCTTAGTGAGCACCTATGGGCCAAGGGTAACCTACATTCCAAATTTCAAATCCCAAGTCCTCAAGGTTCGGGAGATTTCGTGATGAGTGAGTCAGTGATATTTGTATTTTATATACAGTGCATCCGGAAAGTATTCACAGCGCATCACTTTTTCCACATTTTGTTATGTTACAGCCTTATTCCAAAATGGATTAAATTCATTTTTTTCCTCAGAATTCTACACACAACACCCCATAATGACAACGTGAAAAAGTTTACTTGAGATTTTTGCAAATTTATTAAAAATAAAAAATTTAAGCAATCCCATGTCCATAAGTATTCACAGCCTTTGCTCAATACTTTGTCGATGCACCTTTGGCAGTAATTCCAGCCTCAAGTCTTTTTGAATATGATGCCACAAGCTTGGCACACCTATCCTTGGCCAGTTTCGCCCATTCCTCTTTGCAGCACCTCTCAAGCTCCATCAGGTTGGATGGGAAGTGTCGGTGCACAGCCATTTTAAGATCTCTCCAGAGATGTTCAATCAGATTCAAGTCTGTGCTCTGGCTGGGCCACTCAAGGACATTCACAGAGTTGTCCTGAAGCCACTCCTTTGATATCTTGGCTGTGTGCTTAGGGTGGTTGTCCTGCTGAAAGATGAACCGTCGCCCCAGTCTGAGGTCAAGAGCGCTCTGGAGCAGGTTTTTATCCAGGATGTCTCTGTACATTGCTGCAGTCATCTTTATCTTTATCCTGACTAGTCTCCCAGTTTCTGCCGCTGAAAAACATCCCCACAGCATGATGCTGCCACCACCATGCTTCACTGTAGGGATGGTATTGGCCTGGTGATGAGCGGTGCCTGGTTTCCTCCAAACGTGACACCTGGCATTCACACCAAAGAGTTCAATCTTTGTCTCATCAGACCAGAGAATTTTGTTTCTCATGGTCTGAGAGTCCTTCAGGTGCCTTTTGACAAACTCCAGGCGGGCTGTCATGTGCCGTTTACTAAGGAGTGGCTTCCGTCTGGCCACTCTACCATACAGGCCTGATTGGTGGATTGCTGCAGAGATGGTTGTCCTTCTGGAAGGTTCTCATCTCTCCATAGAGGACCTCTGGAGCTCTGACAGAGTGACCATCGGGTTCTTGGTCACCTCCCTAAATAAGGCCCTTCTCTTCCGATCGCTCATTTTTGATGGCTGGCCAGCTCTAGGAAGAGTCCTGGTGGTTTTGAACTTCTTCCACTTATGGATGATGGAGGCCACTGTGCTCATTGGGACCTTCAAAGCAGCAGACATTTTTCTGTAACCTTCCCCAGATTTGTGCCTCGAGACAATCCTGTCTCGGAGGTCTACAGACAATTCCTTTGACTTCATGTTTGGTTTGTGCTCTGACATGAACTGTCAACTGTGGGACCTTCTATAGACAGGTGTATGCCTTTCAAATCATGTCACATCAACTGAATTTACCACAGGTGGACTCCAATGTAGCTGCAGAAACATCTCAAGGATGATCAGGAGAAACAGGATGCACCTGAGCTCAATTTGGAGCTTCATGACAAAGGCTGTGATTACTTATGTAACATGTGCTTTCTCAGTTTTTTTATTTTTAATAAATTTGCAAAAATCTCAAGTAACCTTTTTTTCACGTTGTCATTATGGGGTGTTGTGTGTGTAAAATACTAAGGAAAAAAATTAATTTCATCCATTTTGGAATAAGGCTGTAACATAACAAAATGTGGAAAAAGTGATGTGCTGTGAATACTTTCTGGATGCACTGTATACAGAAGAAACACCTGGCTGATGGAAGAAGATCAAAATTATATCCTTGTTCCTCAATATACCCTTGAAATCACTGTGTATGTGACAACTGTCCAACTTTATTGTTTGCAGGACATCTGCTGATCTCTTAGTCATACATGTGGTGTATTACATCAACCTGCTCCTGGTACATTCTGGTCTTTGTTGTTCCATTGACCTTTGTCTGGTTTCCTGATAGGCCTGAACAGGTTTCCAGCATGCATTAACTCTTTTACACTTCTAAGATGGTAAAAACAGTATCCTAAATGACTACGGGACCCCGAAGTCTAGTTTTTCTTCCACACCTGTTTTTGTCATGTTTAGTCACTGATCCCAACCACACAATTATGGATGTGCCTGACGAGAGCATAACTGCAGGTGGTATGGCTGCTATAAACAATATTCACTCCTATGGAAGTTCTTGCATTTTATTGTTATACGACGTGGAATCGCAGTGGAGTTAACTTGGCTTTTTTGGCAACAGGAAGACACTCTTTAATATCAAAGTGAAAATAGATCTCTACAAAGGGTTCGAAATGAAACTGCAAATATAAAACACAAATAGTTGATCAATTGATTGGTAATTTGCCCCCACCCCATTAAGTGGGGCAGCCCATTGGCTTTGAAAGGTCACATGATCAGTTCAGTTGTCTGGGGTTTTACCAGTTTGTAGTCTAATGGCACTAAATATGGAAGGACCCACTTATGGAGAGTCAGTATCTACACACAATGAAGACAAAAAACACTGAGGGCAACTCAGTGAAAAGCACAAGTCAGGGCATGGAGACAACAAATAAAATAATTCAATTATATAAACAATTGTATTAGAATGATTTCACAAAACTGCGCCGTTTTACTAAGAACCTCCATAGAGCACAAAGGAGTTCCCATCAAAGGGTAACCCAGCGTGATCAAATCCCAACACACAATCCATTAGTGAAGTCAAAAAAACAAATGAGCAAAATGTTCATAAATTCGTTAAACCCACAAAACTAAACTAAGAGACACTCGCCAAACTCGCAGGCAAATTCAAAATGAACCAAACAGGAACTGTGGGCGACTCTGTGAATTTATAGAGCAGAGGAGGGCAGTTCCTCGTGGTGATTGGCAGGTGAAACCCCGCCTCTTTGGGAACCGCCCACAAAACACCTGGAACGTCTCACAGGCAGCCTACATGCATAAACAAACTCAAATAAAAAAAACATAACATACATAATCAACACAAATCAAATAATTAAAGATGAACAAAAGATTAATTTGAATCTTTTATTTTTATTTTGTTAATTATTGGTCATTACTCTATTTGGTATACTTTCAATAATGTTATATTTAAGAAAGTTGAGTGAGACCCTTGGCACACATCAATCAAATCTTCAGTATATGAAGGCTATTATGCCACCACAAGCCCAATTTAGGCTTGATTTTTAAGCATATGACATCGTAAAGGGCTTTTTAAAAAAGGGCTTATTTAATTTAGTCTACAGTACTAACACTCCACTTTCTGCGGTAGGCTGGCGCCCTGCCCAGGGTTTGTTTCCTGCCTTGCGCCCTGTGTTGTCTGGGATTGGCTCCAGCAGACCCCCGTGACCCTGTAGTTAGGATATAGCGCGTTGGATAATGGATGGATGGACGGAACACTCCACGTTCGCTGTTAAGACTGAGTATTACTCATTGCCATACAAATATTTAATAAATAAAAATGTGACAAGTGGCTCTTACACGAAGTAAACAAAAAATCTGAAACTTTCATAACAGTGAACTGAGTCACCGAAGGCTCCTGACCGTTACGCCATGCGCACATTTTCTATTTCAACACCCATCTACTCCATCCGGCACACGCTGGTTTCATCTCCAGCTATCCACCCGGGGTGTTAGCCACAGCTGACCTCCGCTCCTCCAACTCCGCTGCAGCCGCAACTAAAAACAGAACGGCCGAAAAGCAGCCACGGCACGCTCCTTCACTACTTTTAATTGAAGGCGCACTTTTTTCTCCTTCCCACACTCTCCCGACTCCGAAACGAAAGGGAAATTCCAGACATGCCATGAGAGGCGCCTCAGAGTGAAAAAAAGTCCGAGAATTCAACTGAACGGCCTACAAACTTTCAGCCAGCGCTACCTGCTATTTTCAAAATACAGCCAGTTGCGGGATGACGTCATAGACTCATTTATATTTTACATATTAAAAAGGAATAACTAATAACGTTTAAATGAAATATAAATAAAAAATCGGGGAAACGTGTGTAAACATTCGTTTATTATGTTTAAAAAGTCTGTTTCAGTACATGTTAAGTTAAAACAAATAGATCCTATGTTGTTTAATGACCTAATGATGAAATACAATACATGCAATTACAAATTGGTGGAAACAACATTTTACATTATTCTAACTCAATATGCTTTCAACAACAATAACATTTATTCATATAGCACATTTTCATACAAAAAGTAGCTCAAAGTGCTTTACATAATGAAGAATAGAAAAATAAAAGACACAGTAAGAAAATAAAATAAGTCAACATTAATTAACATAGAATAAGAGTAAGGTCCGATGGCCAGGGAAGACAGAAAAAACAAAAAAATATCCAGACGGCCGGAGAAAAAAATAAATTCACAGGTCAGAACAGGGGTGTTGTACCGTGTTAACCATTAGGGATGTGGTGAGACATTAAGCAAATCATTACATCTTGTCTGAAGAAAGGGCCTGAGTTGTCTCAAAAGCTTGCATATTGTAGTCAATAAAAGGTGTCCATTTGCTTGATTTCTCACCACAGGTCAGAACAAAAATAAATGATGTTACCGCATGCATTGTGATTAAACAAACTGAATTCTTCTGTTTTTACAATATAGAATGCATCAAAAAGTATATAATAGATAGATAGATAGATAGATAGATAGATAGATAGATAGATAGATAGATAGATAGATAGATAGATAGATAGATAGATGTGAAAGGCACTATATGATAGATAGATAGATAGATAGATAGATAGATAGATAGATAGATAGATAGATAGATAGATGTGAAAGGCACTATATGATAGATAGATAGATAGATAGATAGATAGATAGATAGATAGATAGATAGAGTGAAAGGCACTATATAATAGATAGATAGATAGATAGATAGATAGATAGATAGATAGATAGATAGATAGATAGAGTGAAAGGCACTATATAATAGATAGATAGATAGATAGATAGATAGATAGATAGATAGATAGATAGATAGATAGATAGATAGATAGATAGATAGATAGATAGAAGTTATTATTTATTACAGGGGTAGGCAGTGTTGGTCCTGGAAGGCCGCAGTGGCTGCAGGATTTTGTTTCAGCCCAATTGAGACCAATTCTTGCCAATCTCAGACCTTATTTCATTTAATGGCTTGTTGATCTGCAACATTTGGTTCTTATATTGTCCGATTTTTTTCCTTTCTAAAGATATCATCCAAATTATTTGAAGCCTTCTTCTTCTTTCGGCTGCTCCCGTTAGGGGTTGCCACAGCAGATCATCTTTTTCCATTTCTTCCTGTCCTTTGCATCTTGCACTGAAGCCTAAAATGTATCATTTTCAGTCTGTCACGTTTTTGTCTTGTTTTACTAAACCATATAGTGCATGATGAATCCATGCAGGTGTAGATGAAAGCTAGTTAGATGGGGAACTGCTGGCTCCTTTGTCATGTGTGTCTTAGCCATTCAAAGAGTAAATTCAGCTATTTTAGACCGAAATAAGCAATTTAAGTGTGGGGTACCCTAACAAGCGAGACCATGAAAATGAAGCATCAAAATGTCACTTGAGCAATAAGTGCTTCATCAGCAGTTATTGAGTTCTCATTAAGAAACTGGGTTGTACCAAAAATCTTTAGCCACTGCGGCCCACCGGGCAGGACCACCTTAATGGACTCATAGGCCCCCTGGGAAAAGTAGTGCACTGGGGCCCCTGTTTTGATAGCAAACCAGAAGCATACACAGGCATCAGAAACATTTTGGGCCCCTTTGCTCCTGGGGCCTCTGGCCAGTGCCCTTTGTGCCCATATTTTATGCCTCCAGGACCGAAATTGACCACCCCTAAATATTTGATTGATGATTTTTCAATTTGTAAAGTTATGTTTTATTTCAGACCCTTTATATTTGTCTCCAGGCACAGTTATGGGAGTTGAATTACTAAACATTTTACTCCACATATTGTTAACAGACCTACATTTTTAGGGCCTTGAAACTTGCAACCAGAAATAAGGCTCAGTTAACCACTGTCATCTTCTTCATTGGGGTTGTTCTGCTGCTGAACACCAAAAATGGCTTGAAATATTTAACCACCACATCTCAGAATTTCATTAAAATTTCTGTACTGAATTATGTCATATGTCAAAGTCACTGGTGTGAATAAAACTTTTTAGAAAAAAAAAAACAAATAAATATTAAAACAAATATTTTTTCAAATTATGGGGGGGGGTGTGAAAATTAAAGTCATTTCTGGGGCCCCTAACCTGCTTAGCAGACCTGGTGCTTAAGCTTTAGTTTCATAGTAAATCTGCCCCTGCATATTGTACTGTATATGTGAGAAATACAATTTGATATAGCGACAAATAATAGATTATATCATCATCATCATCATCATAATCAAAGTCGCCAAGCCGAAAGTTCTGCTCCCAGTCTGGCCGTCTGACGTCATCACTCAGGTGATTACCCCCCTTTCGGCAGAGTTACGCGGATCGCGTGAAAAGCGGGGCTTTCTGGAAAAAATCCCACGGGCCAGTTACGTTACGTCTGCATTGTGATTTGCGGAAGTAAACGCTCCTTTCCTGACAACGCGATACCTTGGTCTGGTGCTCCGAGGCTGCCAAGCGTGTCGGTTAAACAAATAAATTAATTAATAAATAACCGTGAGGCTGTGCCGATTCCCCACCCCCAGTCCCCATAACTAAGCGGTGCGTACTCAGATTCACACGCTTTGCAATGTGTCCTTCAGTCGAGCTCTCTCGGTATGCGTGGCCTTCGGAGGATGAGGTTTATCTTAACATGTGAAGCTTGACTGCCTCACTTCCCATTTGATTGCTGTGGTCAAACCGAAAGCGCCAAGTCTGTGCCTAGCAGCTCATTGTGTGCCTCATTTGGGCAGGGTGCAAACCTGACATTGGCTTAAAGTGTGGGGCCATTAGGTGGCATGAAAACTTGAAGGACTCATCTAAAAAAGAACTTGCAATTTCTTGAAGTACATCCTTTAAAGCTTGACTCTGCTGTGTCATTTACATTTTTATGTGCTAAACTGCTGTGGTTTATTTATTTATTCATTCTGCAGCACTTCCTGTGCATGGCTATTTACTTCTGCATTAACTTACTTCTCATTTAAACGCTCTCCCTTTTCTGAGCACAGCAGGCTCTGTGGCCTTTCTTTCATTCTAATTACACTTTTGTGCCAACATATCGGATCAGGATGGCAGACTGAGTTACAAATCCACCAGCTCTTTTCTTATACGGAGTTAAAGCAATCAAGCCATCCACCTTCCAAATCCACTTTTTCACACAGATCTGAAGGTGAAATTAAGGGATGTCTCTTAAGATGAACACCTGTTGGATTGCTCTAAATATGCCCTGTACTGAACTGGTGTCGCCCTGCCCGGGGTTTGTTTCCTGCCTTGCACCCTGTGTTGGCTGGGATTGGCTCCAGCAGACCCCAGTGACCCTGTAGTTACAGGATATAGCAGGTTGGATAATGGATGGATGGATGGGTGGATGAACTGGTGTCACATCATTGGTTTCCACCATCCATTTTCTAAACCTGCTTATCCAGAGCAGGGTTGTGTGGAAGCTGGTGCCTATCCCAGCAAGCGTGGGACACAAGGCAGGAACAGGACAGGGTGCCAGTCCATCGAACACACACAAACACACCGGGCATCACCAATCCACCATGACATGCATGACTTTTGACTGTAGGAGGAAACCCATGAAGACACTGGGAGAACATTCAAATTCCACACTCTTAAATACTGTATAATATGCCAGAGCAGTTCTTCAGAGCAATGCTATAGGGGAACCATTTGTGTTTTTTTAAATTACAATTCACAAGAAGGTTCCAGAAAGATCCTTTAATTATTTAGATCAGCAAGAGTCTCTATAAATAACCATTAATAGATAATAGATGACTTATAAAGAATACCAGTGGGTTCCTTATTTTAAAAGGACTTTTGATGCACACAATAACCCAGGTTAAGTTCAGGTTTTCTTGGTCCGTTAGTTTCCTATTAGGTACTCTACACTAAAGATTTCCCATTTTTCCACATCTTGTGAATCTTTTCAAAGCCCAAGAGCCTTCATGTCTCAGAGTGAAACGGTTATTTATTAACCACACGACCCAGTAAAGTGCCTCTGTTGATCCATTAATCTTAAGAGAGCACACAGGGAGCTCCCACATTCTTAAAAGTAAAGGTGCCAAAGTGATTCCTTCAGAACGATATCATTGGTGAACCATTTGTTGTTCTCAACTGAAACATCCACATGAAGGTTTTACAAAGAACGCTGCCTTCGTTCACGACCTCCGTAGCACTACGTGCCAGCCACAGTATGAATTATGACAGTCCAATAAAAGCTCAAAACCTGTCTAATGGCGCTAGATGCCAGTCCAGTCAATCTGGTATTTTTCCTCTCGACAGCACTACACAATTTAAAATCCAACAGCTGTCTCTACGGTTTTTACAAATCGTGTCAGCTCTGACACAAGTGCTCTTGTTTTCTATAACATTACATCAGGGAGCATCCACACTAGGAGTTTCGAGCATTGAAGGCCGATGAGTCGACGCCCCTTGCCCCACCTCTTGACCCTGATTGGCCATTTGATTGCATTTGGTCTCTAATCAAAATTCAACACAGTTGGAGCTGCCGCTGAGCGGAATGCAGTACGCCTGCTGTGCTTTTAGATATGTCGCGCGACCTATGGACAGAAATTTAAATCGTAACACGGTTTTGTATTGCGTTTTAATTTGACAATAAAATTGCGCGCACTAGTGAAAAACAATTAAACATTTGGTTGATGTTTTTAATTATGACACTCCAAAACCGAGCCAAAATCAAATGTTCCCTGCACTTTCATATATTATTGCGTTTCAACCCAGTTAACACGTTGGATTGCATTTCATTTTGCACGTATAATCTTCCATAACGTCCGCCCACCACCACCAGAGCCTAAATTGCGTGGATGGAATTTTGAAAGACTTCTCCTTTCCTTTACGGTTTTACTTTTACTTTCTAAAAATAGCAGTGAAGAATAACTAGTCCTCACTTTGAACTACAGTACTGTATATCGCTTTAGTGACGCTGCGCTGGAGGAGACAGGCGACGTCATCTCCTGGGAATTACGTTACTAAGACCTTAAAGCTTGTCATGGGAGGATCACGTAGAGATTGCGACAGCAATTACATGACAAAACGTTTGCTAACAGGATTGCTCTTAAAAGGCAATTTGCTGGGGAAAAGGCACTATATAGCACAAAATGTGTGTCCATTACCTGATGTGCCATTTTTTATACATCCAGCTCAGTGCAAGTGCTTTGAAGTTTGTAACGTGATAAACCTCTGGGTAGGTGCAAAGTGCTTGGGTGTCGTCGATTTGCCAGCTCATTATGATATCCACCAGCGTCACACTTTTTGGGCAGGACGTGCCATTTCTCAGGAACACTGGGTGCAGGCAGAACACCACCAACCCCTCCTTCCCTTGGCCATTCTTTTCTCCACATTGTGTTTTGCATGGAGCCTGCCTTGCATCCTAATGGCGCCTTTCACGCCGGGGATGAAGCTCATTTCGTGCTGAAAGCAAAGAAGGAAAAAAAAAAAATCTTGACAAAAGAAAGCTGTCGCCAAATAGAAAGATCGTCAGTTTCATTAAAAAGGGTCTTTAGTCTCGTGAAAAAGAACGATACAAAGGATAGGCGATGAAGCGCAAAAAAAAAAAAAAAAAATGACAACTGTGAAAGTGTAAAGTTGGTGAGGCCACCTTTCAGTTTTAAGAGTTTGAATGAGGGGCTCACCGAGTACGGGCCGAGGACTGCATCTGCTAACTGATGAGCAAATCTCACCAGCATACTGGGAAAGGCACTGTTGGCAATTCAATAAACTGGATGCATGGCGCAAAAAAATGACTTTATATGGCAAAATGGTGACAAAGTGCTCTTAATGGACATGGGTGCAAAATAAACTAGGCAGCCCACATGTGTAATTGAATACAATCCAACTAAAAAAATGACCACCATAAATGAGATACATCAAGCATATACCAGTCAAAACTTTGGACAGATCAAGAAATGTGAATGTTTTCCATAGAAATGAATACATTTTTCCTTATCAGGGTACCATTATGTACTCCGGTTTCCTTCCACAGTCCAAAGACATGCAGGTTAGGTGGATTGGAGGTTCTAAATTGTCCCTAGTGTGTGCTTGGTGTGTGGGTGTGGATGTGTGTGTCCTGCGGTGGGTTGGCGCCCTGCCCGGGATTGGTTCCTGCCTTGCGCCCTGTGTTGGCTGGGATTGGCTCCAGCAGACCCCCATGACCCTGTGTTCGGATTCAACAGGTTGGAAAATGGATGGATGGATGGTACCATTATGTTGATTTTCAAATACAGCTAAAACATTCCTAGTGTTTATAATGGCTATTACTGTTTGAAGTGACTTGATTTTTATGATAGGCAATTGGAATAAGCTATCAAGTATAGTGTGGTAGACAGTAGGACTACAAGGACTTTCAAAACTTGACTTGATGTCATTTTGGAAGAATTAAGTAGATAGGACTGGCGAGCTTTGCTGGACTGAATGGCCTGGTCTCGTCCAGATTGTTCTAATTTTAAATTTATTATTCATATAGGACTGCAAAGCCCCACTTTCAGCAGCCATTCCTTTAGTGTTCTGATGGTCAACTCCATTAGTTTATCCTTAATTAGTCACTTTAAGTGCTAATTGGTTATAAGAGAAACCTGCGCAACTGCATTAGCACCACTGAAACCTGTCATTCTGTTCATTTGGGTTGCAAGGTCCTGGAAATCCTGGAGTTCAACTCTGTGTTCAGAATTGGCCAAAATGATACAGCTTTCTCAAAAAAATGTCCATCTATTGTTTTCTTGCAGAATGACAGTTATTCTATGTGACAGATTGCCAAGGAACTGAAGATTTAATGCAAAAGTTGCAGTAAGGAGACCAGGGTTTTTGTTCTAGGTCCCAAGTTTGAATGTTCTCCTTGTGTCTGCATTGGATTCCTCCAGCTGCTCCAATTTGCTCCCACAGTCCAAAGATATGCAGGTTAGGTGGATCGGTGATGATAAATTGGCTTGTGTGTGTGTGTGAGTGTGGTCCATTGGGATGGAGTGGTGCCCTGTCCAAACTGATTATTCCTGCCTTGTATTCTATGCATGCTGTATTAGGCTCTAGCCCCAGGATCAAGCGGGCATAGAAAATGGTATGGCATGGTGTTCATTATTGTCTTGAGAGACGAGGGCAAGTTGGATCTACCTAGTATAGCGAAAAAGGGGAAGGCCTAGATGGACAACTGCATAAGAACAGAAGGGCATCAGATTGTGTAGTGTGAGGAACAAATGCTTTAGAGATCCTCAGTTAGCTTCTTCCTTAAATACACACCAAATCCCAGCAGTGAGAAGACAACTCCAGCATGGTGACCATAATATGTTCTTCCAGCTATCTTCTGTCCCACGTCTGTGTTCTTTTGCTTGTTTAAATATTTTCTTTTCACTTGGCAGTTTCACATATGGCTTTTTCTTTGAAACTCTTGCCTCTGAGGCCAGCATCCTGGAGTCATATTTTCGCTGTTGTTGATGGTGTGTATTTAAGGAAGAAACTAACTGAGGATCTGTAAGGCGTTTATTTCTAATACTACCTCTTCTGATTTTCTTCTCATCTTATGCAGTTGCCCATCTGGACCTTCAACCTTCTTTTTCTATGCTTGTCAAATCCAGTTTGCCTTCTTCTTTCAAGACCGTAATGGACACCTGTGTATGAAATGTTCATTTTCTTGGCAATCGGTCACATGGAATAATGTTCACTGTGTAAAAAGAAACAAAATACTGTGTCACAAAAATGACACAAATTTATCAAGAAGGTTTGGGGCAGCCACACATATAATTGGTTTCCAGGCTGCAAATTTTCAAATAAATGATAGCACTGTTGTGCACAAAATGGAGTCCAAAACAGAACTGAGGGAATAGGGAAAAGGTGGAGAATTTTAAAGGTCAGGGTAGGAAGTGATGCCAAAGGTGCCGGGATCGGAAAGGTCTTCAGCCATAGGCTCGAGTGTGGGCGTGACATCAAGGGGGCCGGAACAGGCGAGGCCTTCCTCTATAGGTCCAGACCCGGAAGTGACATCAACAGGGCCAGGTGGAACTTCCCTTGAATGGTCTGCAGGTAATCGAGAAAAAGAGTCAGTGCACTCTGCCACATCCTGGTCAGATTCAGAATTACCCTCACTCAAGCCCTTTAGCAGCCTCCCATGCGCATGTGTGTGACAACTGATTTCTGAGAAAGCGGTTCGATTTTTTAACCCAAAACTGAACTTCAGGAATGTCAGGACCTTGCAACCCAAGTGGACAGAATGACAGATTTCAGCAGTGCTAATGCAGTTACGCAAGTTTCTCTAATAATCGATTAGCATTTCAATATGGCTAATTAAAAATGAGTTACAGGGGTTGGCCATCAGAATACTGAAGAATGGCTGCCTAAAATGGGTCTTTTAATGTAAATAATAAATGTAAACAATTAATCATTTCAAGCGGTAATGGCCATTAGAATTGCTGGTGTCTTGGTAAAGGATGGTATTAATTTCATTAAAAAACATGAACATTTGGTGTGTCCAGACCTTTGACTGGTAGTGTATATGCTTGGTGCATGTCATTTATGGTGGCCATTTTTTAGTTGAGCTGTATTAAATTTCACATGAGGGCTGCCTAATTTCTATCCAAAACCTGAACATTTCTGGGTGTTTCCAAACATTTGACTGGAAATGGATTTGAAAATCGATGGATGAATGGATGGATGGATAGATAGATAGATAGATAGATAGATAGATAGATAGATAGATAGATAGATAGATAGATAGATAGATAGATAGATGTGAAAGGCACTATATGATAGATAGATGGCTG
This sequence comes from Polypterus senegalus, assembly GCF_016835505.1. Classification (NCBI taxonomy): domain Eukaryota; kingdom Metazoa; phylum Chordata; class Cladistia; order Polypteriformes; family Polypteridae; genus Polypterus; species Polypterus senegalus. Next base: position 154,665,528 of record NC_053165.1, read on the forward strand.
GTTGGATGGATGGAAGGATGAATGGTTTCCATTGGAACCTGTTTGGTGTTCACCGTCATCGTTTGCGCTGTCCTCCTTGCTCTTGACATTCCTTTGTGTTATTTGCACAGTCACTCTCCTCCTGTCACTCTCCTTGGTGCATATTGTCATTGGAGCTTTGACCAGGTGGAGTTGTTGGTTGGCATGAATAAGACAAGTGAGCTAAGCCAGCATGGAAGTGATGAGAGCTTGTCTCGCTGTCTTTTAACCCTTTAGGGTACTTGACATGTGCTTACCCAGTTTTTAGCAGGATGACATGTGTGGCGTTGCAGTGTGGTTACACAATCAACATGTGCCTTCTTAAATTTGCATTTTATAATGAGCATTTATATAAAGACATAAAAGAATATTGTTAATTAGATTTCATTTTTTGTACTAAAATGTTTTAGTGAAATACAACAATCATACCAGACCACAGTAAAGTGCTTCATAGTAAGGCAATAACACAACATCACCCCACCTAAATTTCCAATCACAATTGATCACATATGATCAGAGGTAGCCCTTTAGTGGACGGCACAGTGATATTGAAGGGGGATAAAAGGTGGTGGGAAAAGAATGAAAAATTTAAAACAAAACTTGGGGACATTGGATTATATTATTTTACACAGAGTGGGCCAAGATAATTAGTGACCTTTGAAAGTGGAGACACCACTGACTTAATTTTGAGGCAGTTTCTATGCCCCCACATACCAGAGGGGGTCATTTCTTCTTTATTTGTGTTTGAAGGCACCTCATTTGGGTGGTGTCCAGAGGCAGTGGGGTTTTGACTTTGATGTTTATAGGCCCCTAATTTGGGTTTCATGGGCCCCCATTTGATTTGGCCTGGGGTGACCACTGCCACCCCTACAGGCTCCATCTCTGATTGCAGGCCTCCCTCTACAAGTAGCACAGAGGATTGCCGATTTAATTCACAGGTGCTGGATGTGACATTAATCTGTGACATAAAGAATTTAAACAAAATCAGATAATAAAAAAAAAGCTTGCCAAAAATGAGAGGGCAGTGAACCAGGAGGAGGAAACGGCCAACTTAGTGGCATTCTTAGAGGAGAGAAGAGGCTTTACTGGGAAGGAGAAAATAGATAGCAGAAAAGTCCAAAAGAAGAAGAATTTGAGGTGAGAAAAGGAGACAGGAGACAACCGTTTAAATTGTAAAGCATTTTTTTGGGCCTGGAATGAAAATGGTGGCTGCAGTGACTTAATCAGTGACCTGTTTTTGCTGTTAACTGACTTCTTTTGAATTCATTTTAATTGACATGCTCTTGAAGACTCAGACCATTTAATTGTTTCTTTGTCCTTGATTAGCAGCCAAACAATATTAAGATACAAAATGAGCCAAAACATGACCAGCAAACTGGCGATCATACAATATCTGAAAAGAAAGAAAGATGAAGGTCTCAGGAATGTTGATCTGCTCAGGTCCCCAAATTTTTTTAACAGAGCTCTTAGAAAAGAGAAAAAACAAAAAATTCAGAAATGTGTGCTGTTGCACAATGAGAGCAGCAGCAAGCCATGAAATTAAAGAACTGGTTTAACTAACAACAGGACTCCGTGCCTAATGAAGGAACTGGTTGGAGTGAGATTGGTTGGAGTTTGAGGCCCTGACTTAGTTGGACCTCTGCTGGCTCACTCACTTCACATTTCATTTCTGTTTGAGTGCCACTTAAGGAAAGAAATGAAGCAATTCAGAGGAACGATGTAGAAATTCATGGGAACAAATCTTAAAAGAAGCCAATTAAAATTAAAGGAATAGGAGTTAATTAGCAGCAAAAACTGGTCACCAATTAAGAAAAAGAGTGAGAATGAAAACCTGCAGCCACTGCGGCCCACCAGGACCGGAGATGGAGACCACTGCTCTTAGGTATCACTCTGAAGAACTGCCTTGTCACCCTTTATTTGTAGGAGGACCAAAAGAAAGAGATTGCGAGTACAAGCAGCCATAATGAGGTTGGTTCCTATGCTGGTTCACTGAGTTCAATGATATACAAGAACCTCAGGGTGAAACTGCTGCTTCTGCAGACCGAGACAAGCCACTTGAGGTAGTTTGGTCAGGTAATTAGGGTGCCTGCTCTGCTACGAGAAGACCAAAGGTGGACCTAGCAGATGTCTCATTGGTCTTTGGGCCATTAGGAAGTTCACCAGGAAAGGGTGATAGTCCTAAAGTGGCCTGGGTGACCCGGCTCAGCATGACCCTACCATCCCCAGCTGGAAAAGCACAATGAAAGGAATGATGATGATGGTGAGGATGATGAGTACAATGACTTTACTTGCATCCCCAATTCTACTCCTTTCTTCTGTACAAATGTTCCTAATCCTCACTTAAACAAGACAGATGACTCCTAACTTTGATTTGAGTAAACTATCAGCTGGACCCCGACTTCCCCCCATACTTAATTACATGACAGTGCTGACTCTGCCACCCCTTCAGACCTTACATTAACACTTAGATTCTCTCCCACACACTCAGAGCCGATTCCTCCCTTTCCTCTTTGTAGTTTCAAAATTCCTTTACTGTAAAGAACTCCCTCTGCTTTTAAATGCACCCTCATGTTTAAAGTTAACAGACACAAAATGACACTCACTGGGCTACTGCACAATGCACGCTGGCAAGAGACACTTACAAACGTTCCAAGGGGTGCATGGTGTGAGTGTGCAGAGTGGCAGATTCAGACTTGACATGCAAACTCCGCACCGCAAGACACAGGCGTGAGGTGTTCAAAGATACACTGGATGTCTACTTTCTAGAGCCAGTGAGCAACAGGTCCTTAGTAAGAGACCAGGGTAAGAACTTAATGGTCACTTGGGCTGAGCTCCACAGAACCTGTGTGTAGGACTCCACTGATCTAGAGGTTTTATGGCAGAGTGGCCAGACGAAACATGAAGGCCTCCTTGATGTTTGCAAAAAGGCACCTAATGGACTCAAGACTGTGAGAAATGAGATTCTCTGGTCTGATAAAACCACGATTGGACAGTTTGGCCTCAGTTTTAATGTTGTGCTCCATTTACCTTGGAAGACATGACTGAAGTGTTTAAGATTCTGTAGGGAATTAGTCCAATGGATCGAAAGCATGACTTTAAAATTATTTCAACAAGAACACCAGGGCACAGTTGGAAACAGTGGGTAAATTTCACATAAACATTAGGAGGTTTTCATTCACCCAGAGATCCACAGACACTTTGGAATAAGTGACCAAGTAGTGTCGTAGACAGTAAGACTGTAGGGACCTTCAAAACTCAACGTGATGTTATTTTGGCAGAATTAAGTGGATAGGACTGGCAAGCTTTGTTGGGCTGAATGTCCTGTTCTCGTTCTAATGTCCTAATGTTCTAAAAAAGCTGGGAATGATGTCACACCCAAGTTGATCACGTTCAAGTAAAACTGGAAACCAACCTGGAATGCGTCCAGAAAAACCTTTTTTTGTGTTTACTCCATCAGAATAAAAAACAGTTAAAAACAACTCATTATGTGGTATTTTGTGTATCCAAACATCGTTGTACAAAAGATTCGCTATTAAGCTTCTGTCATTTCCTATTTTCAACCCTGAATGTCCTCTACAGGTTGCTATTCACTGCAAAGCCAATAATCTTTTAATATAACCTGTCAGTCTGTAATGTCCTGAAGAGACTGGCCCAAGAACCTTTTGCCCTGCCCTGGAGTGGATATCCTTCTGAGAGTTATTGCATTAGCCAACACCAGAGGAATGCCCGACTCATAGCATTTTCTTTGAATTTGTCTTCAGTTAATCGTTACTAAAGACTTCTCAAACAAATTCTCATCTGCAACAGGATTTATTGTATCAATTCCATTCCAAGAACGTCTCTGAAACTTAGTGTGTGTCCATAAGAAGTGGCCACTATGTCCGTATAATACGGGTTCAGAGAGCAAGATGTAGAGGACAGGAAGATATGGAACAAGAAGAAGTCATGTAAAAGTAATGTCTGTGTGTATATTATATATTAAACAATTTTACTGCATGTTATTTCATATTCATTTATTTATATTTAGTTCACACAGTTGTAGTTTTAAACATATTGTTGTTTGTAACCAGTAATGAATGATAATGTCCAGAATTTTGGCTCCTAAAATTTGAAAATCTCCATACCCTTGGTAAAATCTGAAAGCCGCACACCAATCTGCATTTGCGGAAGTACTGCGCACACTTTTTCCCAGAATCCTCACTTCCATTCCGGTAGTAAACAATGTAGATATTGACAAGAATAACTTTTTCACTTCATCTTTTGAATTCAGTTTTATCTTCTTGTTGAGTAGACATCCATCCATCCATCCATTATCCAACCCGCTATATCCTAACTACAGTGTCACGGGGGTGTGCTGGAGCCAATCTGAGCCAACACAGGGTGCAAGGCAGGAAACAAACCCCGGGCAGGGCACACACACCAGGGCCAATTTAGGATCGCCAATGCACCTAACCTGCATGTCTTTGGACTGTGGGAGGAAACCCACGCAGACACGGGGAGAACAGACAAGCAGGGAGGACCCGGGAAGTGAACCCGGGTCTCCTACTGCGAGGCAGTAGCGCTACCCACTGCACCACCGTGCTGCCCTGGCGAGTAGACAGTTCATTATAAATGTTGTTCCTTTCCTTCATTATTTGTAATCCTAATTCACCATAACTAAGTGAATTTATTCAAAATCAAAATTACAATTTCACGTTTTCTATGTGAGATCTTATTCTCTTCTTTCAGCTGCTTGGTTAAACAAGACATTTCACACATCCAGGTACAGTCCATTGTATTTAAGTGCGAGTAAGTACTGCTTTGTAATATTTGAATGGAAAATATTAGGTGGATTGGCGATTCTAAAATTGGCCCTAATGTGTGCTTGGTGTGTGGGTGTGTTTGTGTGTGTCCTGCGGTGGGTTGGCACCCTGCCCAGGATTGGTTCCTGCCTTGTGCCCTGTGTTGGCTGGGATTGGCTCCAGCAGACCCCCGTGACCCTGTATTCGGATTCAGCGGGTTAGAAAATGGATGGATGGATATTGCTATTACCACCCGTTATTCCAAATGGATTCATGATTGTAAATGAATGAGTCAACTATTACTGTTTCAGTTAATTAAAAAGAATCACACGTTTATTCTGTCGTATGAATGCAAAATCTTTTTAGTTATCAGTTGATCAAACAATAAGTTGCTTCTTCAAGTAATTAAATCATTTTTTCAGAGTTCTTTCATTTACATAAATTCAGGAATACCCAGTGCAAGTTCACAGACTACTTGAACAACAATATCCTTGTTTTCGAAAGGGCAGAACACATTCAATGAAGGGGCTAACGCTCACAAGATTCAATTTCAGTAGCATGCTATGTAAAGATTTCTATTCATATTTATCCAAGAACCCAGATTTACTGAGAAAAAAACCTTCAGTGGAAAAATATAAAAGAATGTAGATAAATGCAAATAAACTAGAATTATTTTTATTTTACTAGAAGTGAATTACCATGTGAATCACTTTTTTACAGGTTTACGACAGTTAAGCTATCCAAATAAGAATGGAAGGAATGAAGTCTGTTAATTTAAGAGACTTGAGATATTCACAATATTTAATGAGTTATTAGTCTGCCAGTGACTGTGATTGTGGCCATCATATCATAATCATAGTGATAAATGGTTACTTAAGGTTTATATAATTAAAAAAAAAAACAATAAGACGGTATAAAGCCATATTATGGCATCAGAGGGAAAGGTGTCCTCAAAAGTCCTCCTTTTTTCGACACAAATGTCCTCATTTCCAGAGAAAGAGAATTGGCAGCCCTATCCTCGTGTGGCCCAGCCAGAGCCCAGGCTTAAATGCAGTTGAACACCTCTGGAAAGACCCAAACATATCCGTCCACCGATGGTCTCCATCCAACCTGACACAGCTTGAAAGGATCTGCAGAGAAGAATCAGAGAAAATCCCCCAGATCCAGGTGTGCCCAGCTTGTCAGGTCAGGTGCAAGATGAATCCAGGCTGGAACGGCTGCCAAAGGGACTGCACCAAAGTACTGAATAAAGGGTCCAGATACTTGTGTCAATGGGTTATTTCAACTTTTTATTTTTAATAAATTTGGAAACATTTCTAAAATCTCATTTTGTCTTTGTCATCTAGTAAAATGTGTACAAAAGTGAAGAGGCCTGCAGACTTTATGAAAGTGCTATAAATAGTGGCCTGATCATCCTCATACTTTTAAGTTTCAAACCACCCCTTGTGAGGTCAGATCTAATGTTCTCACTTCCTCCGTTTAACTTCTAATTCCTACGAGTAACAGGAAGCAAAACTTTTTTAAAAAAACATGTTGTCCGGCTTCATTGGATGATTATAATGCTTATGGTTTACAAAGCCTTAAATAATTGACTCCATCCTATATTTCAGAATGCCTTTCACCTTACACTCCAAGTCATAACCTTAGATCTTCAAATGAATGTCTGCTTAGACTTCCAAGAGCTAAACTTAAAAGAAGTGGTGAGATGGCCTTCTGCTGAAATGCCCCGAAAATCTGGAACAGCTAATATGGTGGAGCACTTTAAAAAACTGCTAAAAACTCATTATTTTAACATGACTTTCTCATAGCTTCATTTTAGTTTAACCTTGATATTCTGTATATGCATTTAATTATCAATATCATTCTTAGTGGCTCTGAAATCCGGACTCACCCCTACTTTCTCTGCTGTTCTTTTTCTGGTTTTCTGTGGTGGCGATCTGTGCTCCATGCAGTCCCTACATTGATGGATTTGAAGGCCACATGACCATCATCATCATATTCTTCCATGTGAAGCCTGAAAATGATGAGGACTGATTGAGATCATTTATGTTAGGTAGAATGCCTAGAGGTCGGCCGGGTGGATCTCGTGGCCTGGAACCCTTGCAGATTTTGTTTTTTTCTGTCCTCCCTGGCCACCAGACCTTAATTTTATTCTATGTTAATTAGTATTGCCTAATTTTATTTTCATATTTTGTTTTTTTTCTCTTTCTTCATCCTGTAAAGCACTTTGAGCTACATCTTTTATATGAAAATGTACTACAGAAATAAATGTTGATGTTGTTGATGTTGCACATAAGAGCTATGTGAGACATTGGTATTTTGTTAATGAAGCGATTGATCACCGTGCTGCATTGTCAAATGTAAAATCTTCACTATGCACTTGTTCATTTTTTATTCACGCCCATGTCTTGCTCGAAATACGAATAGTTTGGCATAAATCAGAATCAAGAATGGGACCACTCGGCGTTTAATCCGCTTGGCCAGCACTTCAGTGACATTGTGGTGCTTTCTTTTTCACTACATTAAAAGGAGGTTTTTATGCTTTGGGGTCTGCGGGCTTTTTTTGAACAGTGTGTGCTCGTCGTCATAGCAACCCAGAGGTAGAAGCTTTCTAACAGAAGTGAAGGGAAGCCAACAATAGCTCAGCGTTACTGGATTGCGATTAACATTTGCAGAAATGAAGGGACTTTACTGCACTAGCCCTTTTTTTATGAATTTGTATTATGAGTGATTCAGTTTGGTGGAGCAGTCTGCGTTGAGAACAGCCAGTTCGCTCACAATCAATGGACAGAAGTCATCAGGTTTTCTGATTTAATCATTAAGCCTTACACTCAACCACTCGGCTGTCTGCTCTGGACCAGGATGAACTTCTTATGTCCATCCAACTCAGTGATCCGGCTTGTAGTCAGTGCCAACAGAAGCCACAAGCTAGGATCCAACCCTGGACAGGGTGCTAGGCCTTCTGCAAATACACACACACACACACACACACATGCACTAAGAAAAGTCCCTAGCTCTCCGCTGTGATAATATCGGAGCCTGCCTTGCAGTTCCGAGAATTGTAAGAGCTCGGGGAGTCCGTGGGAGCCGAACGCTGTGACAGACTGTATGTGTCACTATCTTCAGTTTTTTTATAGGCTCCCAAAAACAAGGAGTGCTACAAAGTGAGGTGAGCTTTGTCTTAAAATCCTAGCAATACAAGAAACAATGTCACTCATATTTGACACAGGAGAAATCTTAAAAAACACCAGCCATGGCTTTTCTGAACGCTCTCACAGCTGGACTTCCTGTGACTACGGTCCCTGGGAATGCCCCTCTTTTCAGGGGACTTTTAGCAGATAATCAATAGTATTAAATCACTGTCAGCTCAGGTCAATGGAGTTCACCTCTGGCAAATGGATTTGTGTTATAACAACACTTCAGATCTCACACCTTTCCATTTTTCATATACATTAAATCCACACTAGAAAGAGTTCAAAGTGACACTTCGGAAACAGCAAAACGATTCAGGCCACCAAAGTGACATTCATTCAGATTCTTGTAGTGTAGAAATGTACAGCAGCATCCTCTCATCAGCCTAACCCAGGTCAGCACCAGAGGCTGGAGCCTCTCCTGGCAATGTTGGACATAATACAAGCCCACACAGGGTACCTGTTTATGGGGGTCCATGCACACACACACACACACACTAACAGTCAAAAAGGAAAAAACCCACACCGGGAAACCTATTCAGTGGACCGTCCACACACAAATACACACACACACTACGAGCCAAAAGAGAAGCAATCCCACACGGCATACCTTTTAAGGTGGGGGTCCCACACACACACACACACAAACACTGATATGTACACTACCAGTTAAAAGGGAAAGAACCCCACATAGGGTACCTGTTCAGTGCAGGGTGAAGGTACACACACAAACACACACACACGCACACATATTATCAGTCAAAAGGGAAACAACCCCACAAAGGGCAAACATTAAGTGGGGGGTCCATACACACACATACTACCAGTCAAAAGGGAAATAGCCCCACACAGGGTACCCATTCAGTGGGGGTCCACACACACACATACCCTACCAGTCAAAAAGGAAACAACATCACACAGGGTACTTTTTAAATGGGGGATCCACACACACAGACCCACACTTACACTACCGATTAAAAGAGAAACAAGTCCACCAAGGGCACCCATTAAGGGTGGGGGTTGGGGGTCCACACACACACACTACCAGTCAAAAATTGAAAAAAACACACACACAGGGAACCCATTCAGTGGGGCGTCTACACAAAAATACACACATGCACACGCATACTCTACCAGTCAAAAGGGAAAGAACCCCACACCGGGTACCCATGTATGAAGAAGACTCGAGTGTACCTATTCATCCTTCATACAACCCGCTAAGGCTGAAATAGAACTGTATTTGTGGCACTTTCCATTTTCTCGTATTAACAAATAGATCGTTCTTTGAATTCAGAAAAATGAAGGCTTTTTAATGTTTCAAATAGTGTTTAAAAATTTTAAATCGTATAAAATCAATATCCTTTTTTAACTTCCAAAATTGGGAAACCTCATCCAGGCACGTGTTGGAGACTCTGATAACACAGTGACTCGCCGTTTTTATTTTTGTATTGTGTAATTCGAAAGAAAAGATCCTTGTACCTCCTTGAAATCGGGAATTCCATTGCAGGAGGGGGCACCTGGGGGGTTTCCACCCTTTGCCAGTTAAGACGCTGATTTCCTGTAAATCTCATTTAGCATCCCACGACGCGTTGTAAGCAGAACAGAGCTCAGCGTGCGAGAGCGAAGTGTAGAAGAGCAGAGCGAAGAGTGCGGGTGTGAGGAGGGCAACAGTAGAAGAAAAGAAGAGAGTGAGGGTGTGAATAGCCTGAAAAGAAAGGATTGCGAGTGTGAACAGCTAAAAAGAACAGGAGGAAAGAAGAGGGCGGACGTGAGCAGCTCAAAAGTGCGGAGCTCACGAAGGAAAATCCGTACGAGTGCGCGCAGCTCAAGACGAGAAGAAAAAGTGCGAGTGTGCAGAGTTCATTGGACGGACGCATCGGCTTTTGGAAATGTCTTTAAGGATTACAATCATCGGTCCGATTTCCCTTTTTCTTTTACTGGTCGTATTAACTGGTAAGTAACGTGAAAATGTCTGAGTACAGCGGGTAAACGCCCGGGCAGACCGTTAAATGGCTGTCCGCTCTTTGCTCAGTCACCGCTTCTCTCTCCTATGGTGTTTACATAAGAGATATTTTAAACGTGAATGTCGCCCTCGAGATTAGAGGCGGCAGCTCTCCGTGATCCGCGGATCAAATAAAGGCGCTGAAGGTTAACGGCTTCTGGCAGCGTTGTTGTAGTGAATAAGTTTCCAAACATTAAAATGTGGATATGTGCGCAGGAAAGCCGTCCCGACGGAGTAATCCATTTACATTTCTTTATTTAGCTGATGCCTTTATCAGAAAATAATTCAACTTAAAAGTCTTATGTGAATTAGGCAGATTGTGGAATTGGCGGACAATATAGTGGTGACTCTTCTCCGTTCTCTGTGTTGTATTTGTGTGTTTCGGTGCGTTGTCATTGCACTGCAGTGTGCTAAAATTGCACAGCAAACTCCTTTAGAAAGACGCTATAAACGCAGAAAGATATTCAGTGTTATAATAACTTTTAAAAGTGATTATGTGGTAAAACTTGCTTACACACGTTTTACAGCGGCGGGAAGTAACGAATTTAGTTTTTTCGTTACTGTACTTGGTTAGATTTTGTTGGGAATTGTTGTTTCTGCTTCACGTGGTGACAGCTGCGCACTGGAAAATTGCGGTGGAAAGTTCCCGGTGTGGTGGTGGCAGGGATATTTTTTATTGAGAGAGAGAGAGAGAGAGAGACCCGGTACTGCACGTCACTGACCACATAAAAAAACAGGTTTATTATGCGGTGCGTCGCTGTGGAGATACGTGCATACAAGAGTTCTTCCTCAAATTTGCAAAATCCATGGGTGCAAGTCGATTTTTAAATTTGTGGAGTGTTTAAAATACACCATAAATGATTTGAATAATCATAGTTGATTGCACTGAAAAAAATACTACAGTAAATTTCTGATAACCACATATTGTTACGAAGGAAGTATAATTTAGCACGACCTGCGTCATCATTTTGAAAAAGTCATTTCCTCTTCAGCGTGCAGTGAGAGGTGTGTTTAGCACAAACATAATTTCTTTAAAATAGGTATTAATTTTCTGTATACGAATAAGTGAGCTTGAAAAATGTTTGGTTTCAAAAAGTGCAACTGTGAAAATTGTAAGGACGAGTCCAGAGCGCTACCCAAGGTTGATGGGTTGATGTCGTGTGTATATATATACAGTATATTGCAAGTGATTGTAATGGCGTTTATTGCTTGAAATGACTGATTTTTAAATTTATTAATCACATAGGACTGTAAAGTGTCACTTTCTACAGCAATTCCTTCACTTTGGCGCAGTGGTAGTGCTGCTGCCTTGCCGTTAGGAGACCTGGGTTCGCTTCCCGGGTCCTCCCTGCCTGGAGTTTGCATGTTCTCCCCGTGTCTGAATGGGTTTCCTCCGGATGCTCCGCTTTCCTCCTATAGTCCAAAGACATGCAGGTTAGGTTCATTGGCGATCCTAGTGTGTGCCCTACGGTGGGCTGCCACCCTACTCTGGGTATGTTGCCTGGGATTGGCTCCAGCAAGACCCCTGTGACCTTGTAGTTAGGATATAGCGGGTTGGATAATGAATGGATTCCTTCAGTGTTCTATTAGTCAACTCCCTAAGCTTATCCTTAATTAATCATCTTTAAATGCTAATTGGTTATTAGAAAAAAAAAGATAATTGTGTTAGTAAAGCTGAAAACTGTGATTCTGTTCAATAAAGCAAGTAAATTGTCTCTCCTTGAGTTGCAAGGTACTGGAATTCACTAAAGGTGTAGAAGCGGCCCAAATAAAACAGCTTTCTTAAGAAACATGTCTTGTTCCATATTAAAAAGTTATCCCATGCAATTGATTACCAAGAAACTGAAGGTTTCAGTTGTCTGTTAACTCTCTTAGGAGAAGAGAAACAGGATCTGACCGGCACAGAAAAAAGAATAGTGAAGGGTAATTACAAAATACAGACATTGAAATAGCAGATGCTTTAAACTTACATTTTTCGGCGGTCTTCACAAGTGATGGTATAGCTAACCTCCCAGCGGTAACAGGGACCACTGAGAAAGAAATACTGAGAGACTGAGAAATTGTAGAGGGAGAAGAGCTGCTGAGATTAAATAGGCTGAAATCAAACAAATCACCAGGACCAGATCATACTGTATATACTCTTGAGTTCTTAAGGAGGTTAGCAAGTACAATATATACTGTAAATCCTTGACACACTTGTTTAGTAAGTCACTGCGCATTGGGGAAATTAGAAGGACTGGAAAATGGCAAATATTATCCTGTAATGTAAAAAGGATGATTGGGCAGATCCAAGCAGCCATAGGCCAGTAAACAACATGCATCACAGGAAAATTAATGGAAGGAATGATTAAGGATAAGATTGAGCAGCACCTGGCAAGTGCATGAGCTTTACTGAAGATCCAGAAAGGGTTCAAAAAGAGGGAGGTCATGTTTTACCGACATGCTGGAATTCTATGAGGATGCAACAAATGGGTATGATCAAAGTGGGGCTTATGATATTATTTATCTAGACTTTCAGAAAGCATTTGGTGCCACATGAGAGGCTGGCATCAAAACTAAAAGAAGTGGCAGTTCAGGGTAATGTTTGTAGATGGGTGCAAAATTGTCTCAGACACAGGAAGCAGAGGGCTATGGTGCAAGGAAACTTATCAGAGTTGGCTGATGTTAAGAGTGGTGTCCAGCAGGGGTCAGTGCTGGGGCCACTGCTGCTTTTAATATGTGTAAATGATTTGGATAGGAATATAAATAATAAGCCGGTCAAGTGTGCAGATAATACCAAGATAGGTGAATGTGTATTGGCAGATAATCGAGAATCCATTGAATCATTGCAGGACTTGGACAGCATACAGGCTTGGGTAGATTTGTAGCAGGTGAAATTTAATGTCAGTAGATGTAAAGTATTACACATAGGAAGTAAAAATGTGAGCTTTAAATACATAGTGGGAGGTTTGAAAATCAAGAGTCTATCTTATGAGAAGGACTTAGCAGTCATAGTGGAGTATCAACTATCAACTGCCAGACAGAGTTGTTCAGAAGACATTCAAGAAGGCGAGCAGAACGTCAGGTTATATAGCGCCTTGATGTGTGGAGTACAAGTCACAGGAGGTTCTGTTCAAGCTTTATAACACACTGGTGAGGCCTCATCTGGAGTCTTGTGTGCAGTTTGGGTCTCCAGGCTACAGAAAGGACATAACAGCACTGGACAAATTCCCAAGAAGAGCGACTAGGCCTCTTCAAGGGCTACAGGGGATGAGTTATTAGGAAAGACTAAAAGAGCCGAGCCTTTACAGTTTAAACAAAAGTAAAAGAGTAAGAGGTGACATGAGTGAAGTGTTTAAAATGATGAAGGGAATTAGTCCAGTGGATCGAGATGGTGACTTTAAAATGAGTTCATCAAGAACACGGGGACACAGTTGGAAACTTGTTAAGGGAAATTCCGCACAAACTTTACAAAATTTTTCTTCACACGGAGAACGACAGACACTTGGAATAAGAGACCAAGTAGTGTGGTACACAGTAACACTTTAGGGACTTTCAAAACTCGACTTGATTTTTTTAGACAAACTAAGTGGACAGGACTGGCGAGCTTTACTGGGCTGAATGGTCTCTTCTCATCCAGATTGTTATAATGTTCTAAAGTGGACAACTGCACGAGAGGAGAAGGATGTAAGACTGTGTAGGGTGTGTAGGTTGAGAAAAAAACACCTTACAGATCCGCAGTTGTCTTCTTCTGTAAATTCACTCCAGATACAAACGAGTGCAACAGTGAAAGCAGGGTGAACACTGAAAATCTTTGTGGTTTTTTTTTTTTGGCAATCTGCCACATAGAATAACTTTCATAAAATATTATCTGACAAGTTTTTTGAGGAAACTGTTTCATTTTGGTCATTTTTGTACCCAGAACTGAACTTTAGGAATGCCAGGACCTTGCAACCCAAGCGGATAGAATGACAGGTTTCAGGGGTGCTAATGTAGACACAAAGGTTTCTCTAATAAACAATTAATATTTACATATGACAGTTAGAATAAGCGAAGGGAGTTTACCATTGGGACAGTGAAAGAATATGGCTTTGAAGTCAGATGTGAATAATAAATTACAAATCTGTCATTTCAAGCAGTAAAATCAATCGTTAGAAACATTAGTAATGTCTTGGCGGTCATTTTAATCAGTTCAATGGTATCTTAATAAAAAAAAAAGTACCAATTTCTATCAAAAACATGAAGGCATAAGCCTACTGGTAGTGTGTGTGTTTATTGGGTGGTCCAGATCTAATTATGCAATTTTCAACTTAGTAAGTTTATTACACAGAGAATTCACAAAAAAATCTTTTTGTTGCTGATATATGACAGCACCTGCATTCCAAAATGGCGGGGAGACGGTTGTCAGTCGAACAGCGGGTGTGATGTGTTCGCCTTTTCATATTTGCATAATTAGATCTGGACCACCCTGTATATGCACTATATATTTGCATATACAGTATAATTAGACACTATATCATGTTTGGGACAAAGACATGTTTGCTTTGCTTTGCTCCACAGTTTAAAATTACAAATCTTATGTCTATGGTGAAGAATAAACTGCACACTTCAAGCAGTCATCACATGCAAAGGATATGCAACAAAGAACTAAATATGACTGCTTTAATATACCTGCCATTGCTGTGTCCCAAACATTATGGTGAGCTGAAAATTGGGGGCACGTAGGAAACATGTTGTGTGTCCGAAATGTATGCAAATTCCTTTAAATAAAAGTCTGCAATGTATACTTGAATTACTTCTGAAGTGTTTGAATTGTACTTTTAAACTGTAGAACAGAGTGGTAAATCAAGGAAAAGTGTGTCTTTGTCCCAAATATTATGGAGTGCACTGTATATAATATATGTAAAAAGATATTTTATCTCTGTATCACTCTGTGTGTCTGCTCAGTTGCTACATCTCTATCATTCCTAACGAGGACACATCACAAGACATTTTTTGTAAAATGCATTTCATTTGTCAATCTAACAGACACAAACATTAACACTACTTTTATGAATCCCATACCAAGTGGTATATAACAGAGACATACATATTGCATGATGCACTGCAAACATTAACACTTAGGTCTACCTTGTTATAAAATTCAGCCCATCTTAGACAGGTAGCAGAGCCAGTATATATATATGTGTGTGTGTGTGTGTGTGTGTGTGTGTGTGTGTGTGTGTGTGTGTGTGTGTGTGTGTGTGTGTGTACATGTATAAGAAACGAGGACATATTGAAAGGAAACTCGCTTGGATGTGCCATAACATTTTTCACCCCCCTTGGAATAGACAGAGGGTTGCATGAGGACATGATGCTACTGTTCTTCTCAGCCCTTTATTAGAGCAGTGTCAAGAGTGCTGCACGGTTCTGCTTTCGGATAAATCTTTCACTGACGTGGGCTGACTGCCTAGAGGTGAGTTTCTTTACTTTTTATGTGGTAGCGTAGCTGTGGGAGGTTTAAATTGCTCCAAGGCCACAGCCTGAAATGTTTCTATACGATAAAGTCAAAGGTGTAAATCGATCATCAACGTGTCCCCCACCCCCTTTCTTGAAATCCCTCTTATGTCATCTTTCAGAACCATTGAAGAAAGCCAGATGTCCTCCAGCCCAAGCGGGAAGGAGGAGGAGATCCAAAAGTCACACAAGACGATGAATCATACGTAAACAGTGTCCCAGCTGGTCGTGTCCTTTTTAAAGGGCCACACTGCGTTTAGCTGTTCGACTTGTGCTGACTTGGCTATCTCCCGGTTGCTGGCTATTTCCCTATTTTGTCAGCTTTCTACCACTTTTATTAATTTTATTTGTTTTTGACAGTCTGGTCAAGTGCTGGGGTGTCACTGTGGTGCAGGTGGTATCCAGTATCTTGAGTTCCTGTCCTGCTCCTGTTTACTCTTAGTGTGGAGTTTGTTTGGCTTTTTCTTTGACTTCTCCAGCTTTCCTCCTACATTTGGTGATTTCCACATTGACCCCATGTGAATGTATGTGTTTGTTTTTGATGGATTGCAGGTTCCTGCCTTGTGCTGAGTGCTGCAGGGATAGGCTACCCCTACCCTAAGTGTGTGTTGAGGATGTTACGTCATGCTAGTCTTACACCACTGGCCTCCAGTCCAAACTTGGTTTCCCATGCTGTCCTGACCACCACACACCTCACTGGACGATGAGTGGATAGTCTAGTAGTGTGGAGATGACGTCTGGAAGCTATCAGGAGTTTGGATTCAGGCACTTGGATAAGAAGAAAGGGAATGGGTATTGGCCAACAAGAGTCCAGGAAAATGTCTCAGCCAATGAAAACATTTAATACAAAAAGCAAAATAAGTGAAAATGACAGCTTCCTGTTTTACCACACATACTGGTTTACTTTCAAAATAAACTGAAGGTCTTTAAAACCTTTTGTAGGTTTCATAAAAGGATGCAATAACAATAAATGGATATATTAAAAATGACATGGTGGTGTAGTGGTAGTGCTGCTGCCTTGCAGTAAGGAGACCTGGGTTCGCTTCCTGGGTCCTCCCTGCGTGGAGTTTGCATGTTGTCCTCGTGTCTGCATGGGTTTCCTCCCTCAGTCCAAAGACATGCAGGTTAGGTGTATTGGCGATCCTAAATTGTCCTTGGTGTGTGTGTGTGTGCCCTGCTGTGGACTGGCGCCCTGTGCTGGCTGGGATTGGCTTCAGCGGACCCACGTGACTCTGTGTTAGGATATAGCGGGTTGGATAATGGATGGATGAAAAAGAAAACTCAAATCTGCACATCCAGATCTGCAAGACAGACTCAACCCTTCCCTCTCTGGTGCACAAAGTGTGTTAAAGTGGAGAATGGGGGCAATTTCATATCACTCAGACCACAAAGTGTGCCATTGGCCTGTGGGAGGAAATTCGGTCAAGCCCTGATAGAACATGCTGACTCCCCGAGGTGCTCGAGGCTAAGGCTGTATTTGTATTGCTGGCTAAATTGCCTTTTCCTGTGGTGTTTCCTGTCACAATCCAAGGAGGTGTCATTAGACACGTTGACAACTCTAAGCTGGCCTGGCATGACTTTATGATTGTCTGGGTTCCCATCCGGTGTGGCTTTCTGCCTTGCACAAAGTTTAGACATGTGCGGTTTTAAAAAGATAGCTGATTAAAGCAAATGTGATATCCAAAAGCAGTAATCTGTATTGCATGAAATCAGGAGGGTCATAAGCAAATATTCCAAAGCTCGAAGAAAATGAATGAAAACCTTATTAGTCCAAAACCAGGCAACACACAGGAACTGCTAATACCTGCTGTTCCCATGCCAACCAGCCAGGAAAGCAACACTCCGAGACGCTCCTTAGCCGCTTCCCGCCATACAAAAGGCCAGCCCCTTTGGTGGCAGAGCATGTCGGCAGCATGTTAAACAGAGCTGGTTATAATGGGGCACATGGAATAATGAGTGTGATGTGATTAACAGCAGGCAGGGAGAAATGGCGGCCAGAAATAAAGAGTTACAGGAAGGCAATCTATGATGTGTGAAGATAAAGTTGGGGTATAGGTGGGTCAAAAATTACAGAAGGTAGAAGAAGTCTTAAAATTTACAAACCTGTTTCCAAAAAAAAAATTGGGACGCTGTGGAAAATGTTAATAAAAGCAAATCATTTAAAGCCATGTTTAATTGAAAAAAGACCACATACCTAGTGTTGAAACTAAGAAGTTTTATCATTTAATGAAAAACTAGCAACAAAGACATGTGCCAACCAGTCAGTCATTTTCTAACCTGCTGAACAGGGTCACAGGGGGTGCAGGAGTCTATCCCTGCCAGCACAGGGCACAAGGCAGGAACAAACCCTGGAGAGGGCACGCCAGTCCATCACAGGGCAAACACACACACAAAGTCCAACCCATACACTAGGGCCAATTTAGTATCACCAATCCACCTGACCTGCACGTCTTTGGCCAGTGGGAGGAACCCCATGCAGATACAGAGAGAACATGCAAACTCCACAGAGGGAGGACCACGAAAGCAAACCCTGGTCTTCAGCAGTGCTGCCCGACAAGTAACAGAATAATGTAAAAATATTTTCTGTCTCGTGTCATGCGTGTACCTTCAGCACCTTTCCTCTGTACCTGCCAGTGTTCAATCTCTCGAGTGTGTTCCCGTAAAGCCTACTTCTCAGACTCTTGTCGTTATTTTCGAGATGCCTTTCTCCCCTCCTGTCCGTTTTTATACTTGCTGTCACGTAAGATGACTCTCTCAGCGTGCCTTGTATGCATTTACTCCTCCTTCCTCTTTCGTTGCTTCTCCAAAGTCAAACTGATCAAACAGATTGCTCACAGGGACTAGACGCACAGACCTTAGTGTTTTATTATACATATAGTAGACTAGGGGGCTCTGCCCCCTGCTCGCTTCACTCTTCAAATCATTTGTAAATAACCAGCTTTTTCGAATGTTTGTCCCTGTGATTTGTTAATTGTCATAGCAAAAGCAATTCTAACGGGAAACTGTAAACTTTTTAATACGAATGGCATATCAAGATCTCCTTTAGTGTCTAGAATTGTTCAACCAATTTTGAATACAACTAATCGTGGGATTCCTCCGGCTGCTCTGGTTTCCTCCCACAGTCCAAAGACATGCAGGTTAGGTACATTTGAAATCCTTAATTGTCCCTAGTGTGTGCTTGGTGTGTGTTGTGTGCGCCCTGCGGTGGACTGGCGCCCTGCCCCAGGTTTTGTTCCTGCCTTGCACCCTGTGTTGGCTGGGATTGGCTCCAGCAAACTCCCGTGACCCTGTGTTAGGATATAGCGGGTTGGAAGATGACTGACTGACTAATCTTGTCCTATTGCATAGCCCATCACTCATACATAAATTACGCAATAACATTACGATACATCCTTCTTTCAACAGTAATTCGGACGGTGGAAGACCGCACGTTGTTAATGGTTGTAGATATTCTTTGTGATATTGTAAGTTGTGTTCATCTTCCACCCCATCACCACCAACTGTTCCATCATAGTCTATTGATACGCATTTAACCAATTTGCTGTGTAACCAGTTGACAATTTCCGCATTAATTCGTTTGACTTCATTGATTCTCAGTGCTAGGATTGCCTGTGTACTCATTTCTTTTGTTGATAACCCTTTGGGATGAAATTCTTCCATAACATTTGGACATAATAAGTCTTCTTTTATTGGGAACTTAAAGTGAGGAAAACATAAAAATTTATAAGAGCTGAGAGTGCAGGAAGTGTGTCTGACAAAAGCATTCACACGAATGAGAGTTGAGAGGACCGCGGACATGGGCCGTTAACCATAAACGGTTGAGAGGAAGGCAGGATTTGAAAAAATCTGTTGGCAATAGTCGCGTCTCGTCTCAAGATTTTCTTTTATAATAGAGAGATAAAAAATCTCATTTTGAATTTGATGCCAGCAACACTTTTCAAAATAGGGCAAAAAAAGACAGGAAATTTTGAGTAAAAAAAAACATCTCACACCTAATGAGGTTGATTGGCAACAGGTCAGTCACGTGATTGGGTATAAAAAAAGAGAGGCGGAGTCTCTTAGGAATAAAGATGGGGAAGTGCTAACCATTCTGTGAGAGACAAACAGTGCTGCTGTGCTTCAAAATAAAACTGCAAACAATTTGGGGATGTCATCGTCTGCAATGCATAATATCATTAAAAGATTCTGAGGAAATCTCTGTACATAAGGGACAAGGCTGAAAACCAATATTGGATGGCTGTGATCTTTGGGGCCCTTAGGTGGCACTGCACTAATAACAGACATGATTCTGAGGAGCACTTCCAAAAAATATTGTCTTGTCATTGAGCATTGGGGTCCTCCTTGTCCTTCGCCTATAAAGTCCTCCTTTGTTTAGTGTGTGGGTTATTGCACTTCAGATGGGTCCAAGTTAGCCTTGAGCTCATTGGTTGTTCTACATGGTGTTTTTATTACAGTTCATACTAACTGTGGAGGACTTGGTGGATTAATGATTCTTTTTCCACCAAATCCTGGGAAGTTCTTGACAGTTGCCATCCATCCATTATCCAACCTGCTATATCCTAACTACAGGGTCACAGGGGTCTGCTGGAGCCAATCCCAACCAAAACAGGGTGCAAGGCAGAAAACACGCCCCGGGCAGGGCGCCAGCCCACCACAGGGCACACACACACGCACGCACACACACCCCACAGACAATTTAGGATCACCGATGCACCTAACCTGCATGTCTTTGGACTGTGGGAGGAAACTGGAGTACCCAGAGGAAACCCATGCAGACACGGGGAGAACATGCAAACTCTATGCAGGGTGGACCTGGGAAGCAAACCCGGGTCTCTACCCACTGTGCCATCTTGACTAGTTTGATGTGCATAAAACTTCTTAATAACATTGAGAACTGTAGTCACAGGAATCCCAAGGTCTTTGGAGATGGCCTTTGTGGCGGATGACTAGAGCCCTTGCCCTACCAGGACGCCCAAAGTGTGGAAGGACCGGGGGGAAAGAGGATTGTTGGGACAGTTTCTTCCCCGGGCAGGGCAGCCCCCTTGGTTTCCAGTGGGGTCACGGGTTATGGCCACCGCCAGTGGGCGAATGGACCTTTCCAGGGCCTTATTTGGTCACGTTTCCGCCACACCAGAAGAAGCTCATTAGGCACCTGGAGTCCGTCCAATTGCTTTGTAAAAAGGAGCCGCCTCACTCCATAAGTGGCCAGAGTCAGGTGGAGAGGACAAAGCCTGAAGAGGAGTGGAGGGAGAAGACTGACAGCAAGAAGGGACTGAATAGTGTTGGTGTGTTGCGTTGTGGTTACTGGCATTGTAAACTGTAAATAAACGTGTGGAGTGTGGCAAAACATGTCTCCTGCCTGTCTGTGTCTGGGTTAGGGTGGTACCCCCTAGTGGCTCTCACCTTGTATGCTTTTGCATTTGAGTGTTTGGTGATAATGACTTTTCTGATGGTCTCAGGAAGCTCTCGTCTTCACCATTGTGAAAAATAAACAGAATGTGGCCTTTTTAAAAATTAAAGCCATCATTCTTTGGTTAATTCATGCCATGTGAGTGCTGACAATTAATAACATGAGTCACGTTTTATTGCAGTTAAAATGGAGTTCTCTTATTCAGACGGATTTGAATTGTTTATAAAGGTACCAGTAGTCTCTCTAGAATATTTTGTATGTTTTTTATTTTTCAAGAAATTACTGCATCTATGTTGCACAGACATTTTTTTCCTAGCATGCCGTTGAACATACTGTTGAAAGATTTTGAATAATATAAAGTTGGTATATTTCCAATTATTTCTCAAGATATTGTACATAACATACCTAAAATGCAACGGTGCCAATAATGCTGAACACAATTGTGTTACCAAAATGGCTGTCCTCAGAGGAAGACATCATTTGAAAGGAGGGTGTGGGTGTGTTCTGTGGTGGGCTGGCGCCCTGCCCAGGGATTTGTTCCTGCCTTGCGCCCTGTGCTGGCTGTGCTGGGATTGGCTCCAGCAGACCCCTGTGTTAGGATATAGCGGGTTGGAGAATGACTGACATTTCTTTAACAATATTTTAGCTAAAAATGCATGTGTTTTGCATGTTGTGAGCAAATGACTGGTTAACTGATAATGTGGATGATGTGACATGAATATCGTTAGATATATTTTATTTTTCCTCCATGGTTGTTTTTCATATTGTCTGCCATTGTACAGCATTGGTCACCATTGGTTTGTTTTAAATCATAAACTTTTCTTCATGCTTCATTAAGATGGGATATTATATTTTTTCTCTGCCATCGCTACAAAATTCCTGGGGTAAGTAAAATATTAAATGAATGTCATTTCTGGGTTGAGTGTACCCATAGGTGAGCACAATGGATGTAGACGGACTGGTACACCGTGATTTTTGTCTTTGGACTCTACTCCCGATTCACCACTACAGACTAGTACAACACCCACGAAGCAGCTGCCACCGCTCAAATCCACATGTCAATTCTCACATTACGTTTTTTAAACAAAATCAAACTGTTTGGTTTTGTTGGGGTGAGTCACTGGGGATTCACGTATTCACGTAAGCGTACCGCGCCTGCTGCCTATTTGCTACCATTATGTGAATGAAATCTGCGCTGGAAAAGTTGTGTGATGTGACAGGGTCTTAAGTCACAACAAAGTCTCATAGAATACAAACCTAATTCACTCCCTAAAAAAACAGGTTACTAAGCCAGTTAACTATTTTGTGCAGAACATGGGAGTTCCAGAGGAATGTCCCACCATAAAAAGAAGAAAAAAAAAAAGTAACGTAAGTAGTACATGCAAGGAAAAATTTTGCTGTGACAATAAGGACATTATAAACCTAATGTTGACCATCTGGCTGGGTTTTGCTAAGCCACCACTTAATTTTCTTTTTCTTAGGCACAGCTGAGAGCTGTGACGTGGAATTTTCCAGCCCAAAGGTGATTGTGAGATATGGGGACCCAGTGAATGTGACCTGCCACACCAACCGCACAGACATCAGAGCCACGGGCTGGGAGGCCTCAGTCGGAGCTACGAGACAAGACAACAGCAACTCGGCCGTGTGGAACGTGAGCAGTCTGACCGTGTGGGACGCAGAGCCCAAGTGCTATATAAACTTCAGGGCAGATCCTAAGCAGTGCGATAAACCTCTAAACCTCATCATTTACAGTAAGTTCTTAAATACTCTTTACACCAGAAGATTTTCGGAATGATACATTTTTACTATATGATGAAAATTGTTCCTTAAATACCATGATGCTTGCTTTTCTGCTTTTTGAAGAATCCAGAAAGGGGACATCTTATCCCAGGCCAGTCACTGTAATCTGTAATAAACACCCTAATTAAATAGGCTCAGCAGTTATTATTGCTGCCTCGTGGATCCCTAGCTCTGGGTTCAAGTCTTGTAACCAGTCATTGTCAATGTGACATGTACACGTTCCCCCCATGTCTGGGTGGACATTCCTCCTAGTATTCCAGTTCTCCTCCCACATGAATAAAAGTGTGAAAGTTAGGTTGATTGGCAATTCCAAATCGGTCCCAGTGTGCGTGTGTGTGTGTGTGTGAGGGGGGTTTGTGATGGACTGGGACCCCATCTTGGGAGGTTTACTGCCTTGCAACTGGGGTTCAGGCCCTCCATGTCACTGAACTGGTTTAGGCAGGTTTTGAAAATCTCGCTATATGTAAAATTCTAAGGTCTTTGTGTCACAAGATTTCTCACAAAGTACTGGGGCTGGAACATTGATCTTGGTCTTGATCAGAAACTTATGACTTGATACATATGGGTATTGCAAAAAATGAGAGGGAGTGGCATCCACACCAAACTGACCTGAACTACAGGGCTATTCAAGGCAAAGTGAGAGGCGAACAAAGTCACATGGTTGAAAGAAAAAAAAGTTCAGCAACGTCTGCTAAGCGTCAAGCAAATCACAGAGGCCAATGACGTGATGTGGAAGACTGTAATCGGAAGAAAAAGAAAGGCAGCACCATCTGCTGAGCGTCATGGGTGGGATGCAGAATGTGAGAATAAGAAAGAGGGAGTTTTGACTGAAAGTTTATGACCTGATGTGTTCAGAATTCATAATGAAATTTAAGTGTTGTATTTATGGGTCATGAAATATGATGAACAACTCTGTAATAGGAAAAAGAAAAAGAACACCGGCGACATTTGCTGATCGTCCAGCCCATCATACAAGGTGCTTAAGGAAGAGCAGCTGAGTAGCTGACCAACATGAAGGCTCATGTGAGACAAAATCCAGGATACAGAATGACAAAGAACACCATAATATGAAAAAGAAGAGCAGCAGCACCTGTTGAGCATCAAGTGCAGGATACAGAACACAGGAACAACAAAGATATGAGAAATTCATGCATCGCAGAAGATGATTAAGTGATGAAAACCAAGAAAGAATAAACTGACAGAACATGGATATGTTCTGGAAATTCAAAATATTATGTGGCTACTTTACTGGTGAGTTAAAAGTTATTTGTACTTAAAGCATGGTCCTCGCAAGCCCATCTATCGATAATCCTCCACGGCGCAGTACATACCTGTTCAATTGCAGTATTGTATTTAACAATCATAGAGCGTGACAAATAACTCTGAAGTAGGAAAAAGTAAAAAGACCAGCGACATTCTGCTGAGCATCAAGCACATCACAGAAGGCACTTAAAGATAGAGAATTGCACAAAGGCTCATGGGAAAGCACCACTTACGAGCGTTACATCACCCATGTGACCACTGTGAAGCAACACCAGTTGAGTGTCAAGCATGTCACAGAAAGTACTTAAGACAGAGCAAGCAGACACAAAGACTCGAAGGCAGGCAAGACAAAATCCAGCCTGCAGAAAGCAAGTATGACAACAAGAGAGAAATTCACGCTGGTAGAGGAGCACGACTTAAAAAAGTAGCATCACCAATGTGATCACTGTGAAACTGTATTTATTTTGTACGGTGTAAACAAAAGAATATGTTGTCAAAATTGAACAGTTCTGCTTGCTCTATATAATCTACCTTCATGTAAGGACCACAGGTCCATGTGTTTCACTTGTGCTTAAATATCTTCTTAATGAGCGATCCTGTCAAAGCAGTTTAAGGTGACTCTGGTCTCTGGTCAGCCTTCTCTGTGCTCACTCACCCATTTTGAGGTTCCACTCTTGATGATTTTTTCAGATCCTATTTATATCCACCTGCTCATAAATGCATTTTCATAATTTTATTCTAGAAAGCTCCATGAGTTCCAGTTTATGGTGGCATCTCTGATCTGCCTTCTCTATGCTCACTCACCCCTTTTTGGAGATTCTGTTCTTGACAATTTTCACAGATCAGTGCTCATAATTTTATTCCAGAAGGCTCCATCAGCTCCAAAGTTGTTTTACTCTGAGGTGCACAAACCTTAGATTAGATCTTCTGAATTTAATTATTAATGTGAAGACCCTGCCCATTTACAGTATGTTGACTGCAGATAATTCAACAGGTTTAGCACTTTATGCATCCTGTGTGCATTTTGTGAATACCAAATGATGGCTCAGACTAGATCTGATATCATTTGGCCGCCGCCCATCCAGTGGCTCCCTGAGATGACCATCTCCACCTATTTTTCTACAGTTGCCCATTTCACTTTTGAGAGCAAGTCTCCACTTTTCACTTCTTGATTTTTTTTTTTAGGTAACACACTGACTGTCAATTGTATAAATATTTGTTTTGTTACACAGAACTTCCAGATAAAGTCTCCATTGAAGTTCCTAAAAGGATGGCAGCTAACAAACCCTACAACATGACTTGCCAAGTGCAAAGCGTGGCA